>NC_037682.1:9453102-9461757 GCF_003255815.1 Theropithecus gelada | reverse complement strand
CTCCAGCCTGGGTGAAAGAATGAAACTCTGTCTCAAAAAAAAAAAAACAACAAATGTTTAATAATAAAATATAATCAGGGATGTGCAAGACCTGTACACTGAAAAGTATAAAACATTGCTGAAAGTGAAGATCCAATAAATGGAGAGATATACTATATCCATGGATCAGAACACTCCATATTCCTATGATGTCAATTTCCCCCAAATTGATTTATGGAGTGAATGCCATTCCAATCAAAGTCTCAGTAGGCATTTTAAAAATATTGATGGCCGGGCGCGGTGGCTCAAGCCTGTAATCCCAGCACTTTGGGAGGCCGAGACGGGCGGATCACGAGGTCAGGAGATCGAGACCATCCTGGCTAACACGGTGAAACCCCGTCTCTACTAAGAAATACAAAAAACTAGCTGGGCGAGGTGGCGGGCGCCTGTAGTCCCAGCTTCTCGGGAGGCTGAGGCCGGAGAATGGCGTGAACCCGGGAGGCGGAGCTTGCAGTGAGCTGAGATCAGGCCACTGCACTCCAGCCTGGGCTACAGAGCGAGACTCCGTCTCAAAAAAAAAAAAAAAAAAATTGATGCTGATTCTAAAATACGTGAAAATTCAAAAGACCTATAATATCCAAGACAACCTTGCAAAGTATAAACAGAGTTGGAGAACTTATACTACCTGATTTTACGACTTATGATAGGCCGGGCATGGTGGCTTATGCCTGTAATCCCAGCACTTTGGGAGGCTGCTGTGGGTGGATCACCTGAGGTCAGGAGTTTGAGACCAGCCTGGCCGACATGGTAAAACCCTGTCTCTACTAAAAATACAAAAATTAGCTGGGTGTATTGGTGCATGCCTCCCAGCTACTCAGGAGGGTGAGGCAGGAGAATCACTTGAACCCAGGGGCAGAGGTTGCAGTGAGTCAAGATCGTACCATTACACTCCAACCTGGGTGACAAAATGAGACTCTGTCTCAAAAAAAAAGACTACTATAAAGCTACAGTGATTAAGATAGTGTGGTTTTTGGTGTAAAGATAGACATGCAGATTAGTGAAACAGAATGCATTCCAGAAACAGAATAACATTTATATTTGTAGCAGGACGAGCTGCAGACAAAACCCCTCAGACACCGAGCTAGTGAAGGGAGTGGCTTTAATCAGCTGGGACATGGGCAGGCTAGCATCTTAAAATCCGAGCTCGTCAGGTGCTCAACTTCTGTCCTTTTTAAGGACTCACAACTCTACGGGGGTCCGCGTGAGAGGGTAGTGATCGATTGAGCAAGCCAGGGGGTACGTGACAGGCTGCGAGCATACCGGTGGTCAGAGTGAAACAGAACAAATGGGAGGTTTCACAATGTCCTTCCATACAATGTCTGGAATCTATAGATAACAACAGTTGCTAGGTCAGGGGTCGAATTTTAACTACCAGGCTTAGGTCATGCAGGCCCAGGCCTGGTTTCAGGTCTGGTTCCTAGGCGCCGGGCTACCTGCCTTTAGTTTCACTTCTCTTTCCTTTTCTGAGTATAAAACAATATGAGAGGGTCTCTCTCTTCCCTCATGCTGATTTTCTTTTTTTTTGAGACGGAGTCTCACCCTGTTGCCCAGACTGCAGTGCAGTGGCGCCATCTCCACTGGCTGCAAGCTCCGCCTCCCCGGTTCTCGCCTCCTGAGTAGCTGGGACTACAGGCACCCCCCACTATGCCTGGCTAATTTTTTGTATTTTTAGTAGAGACAGGGTTTCACCATATTAGCCACGATGGTCTCGATCTCCTGACCTTGTGATCCGCCTGCCTCGGCCTCCCAAAGTGCTGGGAATACAGACGTGAGCCACCGCACCCCACAGTATATTGATTTTCAGTATAGGTACTAGGGCAATTCAGTGGTGAAAAATGATTTTTCTTTTTCTTTTTTCTTTTTTTTTTTTTGAGACGGAGTCTTTGCTCTGTCACCCAGGCTGGAGTGCAGTGGTGCGAACTCAGCTCACTACAAGCTCTGCCTCCCGGGTTCACGCCATTCTCCTGCCTCAGCCTCCTGCCAACTCACCCAGCTAGTTTTTTGTACTTTTTTAGTAGAGACGGGGTTTCACCGTGTTAGCCAGGATGGTCTCGATCTCCTGACCTTGTGATCCGCCCGTCTCGGCCTCCCAAAGTGCTGGGATTACAGGGGTGAGCCACCGTGTCTGGCCTCTTTTTCTTTTTTCTTTTTTTTTTTGAGACAAGAGTCTTGCTGTGTCACCCAGGCTGGAGTGCAGTGGTGTGATTTTGGCTCACTGAAAGCATTTCTCCTGCCTCAGCCTACCAAGTAGCTGGGATTACAGGTGTGCGTCACCATACCCGGCTAATTTTTGTATTTTTAGTAGAAACGGGGTTTCACCATGTTTGTCAGGCTGGTCTCGAACTCCTGACCTCAGGTGATTCACCTGCCTCGGTCTCCCAAAGTGCTGGGATTACAGGTGTGACCCACCGTGCCTGGCCAAAAGATGATCTTTCAACAGAAGTGCTGAAATAATTGGATATCCATATGAAAACAAAAAACCTGGCCGGGCACAGTGGCTCAAGCCTGTAATCCCCAGCACTTTGGGAGGCCGAGATGGGTGGATCACGAGGTCAGGAGATCGAGACCATCCTGGCTAACAAGGTGAAACCCCGTCTCTACTAAAAAATACAAAAAAATTAGCCAGGTGAGGTGGCGGGCGCCTGTAGTCCCAGCTACTCGGGAGGCTGAGGCAGGAGAATGGCCTGAACCCAGGAGGCGGAGCTTGCAGTGAGCTGAGATCCGGCCACTGCACTCCAGCCTGGGCGACAGAGCAAGACTCCATCTCAAAAAAAAAAAAAAAAAAAAGAAAACAAAAAACCTATACGATACCTTGCATCGCATACAACACTTAACTTGAAATGGCACCGTAGGTCTAGATGTAAAACCTAAAACTATAATATCTCTAGAAGAAAACAGAAAAAATCTTAGTGATGTTGGGTTAGGCAAAAGTGTCTTAAATAGGATACAAATAGCATAAACTATCAAAGAAACAAATTGATAAATTGGATTTAATCCTAACTAAACACTTTAGCTGTTCAAATGACAGTTAAAGGGAGAAAAATTGGGAGAAAATATTTGCAAAGCATATATCTGACAAAGGGCTCATATTGCGAATACGTGTTCCTCTAACTTTATAATAAATAAATGAAAAGCTAATACAAAATGGGCCAACATTTTGAGCAGACATTTAATCAAAGAAGATATTCAGATGAGAATAAGCCCATAAAAATGTGCTCAACACCATCAATTATTAGATAAATTCATTGAAAGCAATGCAATACTATTACTACTAGAATAGTTAAATTAAAAAGATGTCATACAAAGTGGTGATAATGATGTGGAACACCTAGAACTCCCTTAGATTGCTGGTGGGAATACAAAATAGTATAGCCATGTTGAAAAAAGGTTTGGTAATTTCTTACAAAGTTAAATATACATGGCCGGGCACGGTGGCTCAAGCCTGTAATCCCAGCACTTTGGGAGGCCGAGACGGGCGGATCACGAGGTCAGGAGATCGAGACCATCCTGGCCGACACGGTGAAACCCCGTCTCTACTAAAAAATACAGAAAACTAGCCGGGCGAGGTGGTGGGCGCCTGTAGTCCCAGCTACTCGGGAGGCTGAGGCAGGAGAATGGCGTGAACCCGGGAGGCGGAGCTTGCAGTGAGCTGAGATCCGGCCACTGCACTCCAGCCTGGGCGGCAGAGCGAGACTCTGTCTCAAAAAAAATAAAATAAAATAAAAATAAAAAATAAATAAATAAATAAATAAATATACATTTACCATGTGACCCAGCAATTCCATTCTTAAGTTACCCAAGATAAATGCAAATATATGTTCATACAACTAGTGACAGAGAGCATCTCTAGTAGTTGCCAGGGACAGGGGCTGGGGGAGGGGACAGATTGCTCTATGGCACAAGCAAACTTTTTGGATAGTGGAAAAATTCTATATATCATGATAGTAGTGGCAATTACCTGACTTATACACCTTTGGTAAAGCACACCAAGTTGTGTAAGTGGCTAATCTTATTGTCTGTTAAAACTGGCAAATCTTATTGTATTAATATATGATTATACCTCAGTTAAGTTGACATAAAAGTTGTTGAAAGCAAACTTACATTTTGACCTAGATTTTCCCCTTTCAGGAATCTATCTTGTTGAAGAGCTTGTACATGACCCCAAAAATTTTAAGTCCAAGGATGATTGCCACAGCATTGTTTGAAATAGTAAAACAAGACAATAGAACCATATACCCATTAGGGAGAGAATGGTTAGGTCTGTCTTTTAAATTTTTATTTATTTGTTTGTTTGTTTATTGTATTTTTTTGTAGAGACAATCTCACTCTGTTGCCCTGGCTGGTCTTGAACTGCTGACCTCAAGTGATCCTTCTGCCTCAACCTCCCAAAATGCTGGGATTCACATGTGAGCCACCATACCTGGCTGAATTGGACAGTTTAAAATAATGAATTGTGATATGTTAATTACATCAATAAAAAAGGTAAGGAAATAACAAAGACAAAATGGAATTCAGAAAATAGAGGACAGGTGCGGTGGCTCACACCTGTAATCCCAGCACTTTAAGAGCTTGAGGCGGGCAAATCATGAGGTCAGGAGTTTGAGACCAGCCTGGCCAACATGGTGAAACCCTGTCTCTACTAAAAATACAAAAAATTAGCTGGGCGTGGTGGTGGGCACCTGTAATCCCAGCTACTCAGGAGGTTGAGGCAGGAGAATTGCTTGAATCCAGGAGGCAGAGGTTACAGTGAGCTGAGATCATGCCATTGCACTCCAGCCCGGGCAACAGTGCGAGACTCCATCTAAAAAAAAAGAAAAAAGAAAATAGATAAAGCTAAAATAGAATATAACAAAGTTGAAAGCTGGCTCTTTGAATAAGCTAATAAGATCGACAAATCTCTCGGTCAAGAAAATAAGGTTTGTACAAGCAAACAACATAATGAATGAAAACAGCAAAAAACAGACACAGCAGAAATTTAAAAATAATGAGCATGCAGTAGGTGCAATTTTATGGCAATAAATTTGAAAATTTAGGAGAAATAGACAATTTCCTAAAAAATAAAAGCTGCACTAAAACTGACCTAAGACACAACAGAAAACATGAATTGATAAGTATTTTTAAATTTAATTTTTTTTTTTTTTTTTGAGACAGAGTCTCGCTCTGTCACCCAGGCTGGAGTGCAGAGGCCGGATCTCAGCTAACTGCAAGCTCCGCCTCCCGGGTTTATGCCATTCTCCTGCCTCAGCCTCCCGAGTAGCTGGGACTACAGGCGCCTGCCACCTCGCCTGGCTAGTTTTTTGTATTTTTTAGTAGAGATGGGGTTTCACCGTGTTAGCCAGGATGGTCTTGATCTCCTGACCTCGTGATCCGCCCGTCTCGGCCTCCCAAAGTGCTGGGATTACAAGCTTGAGCCACCGCGCCTGGCCTTAAATTTAATTTAATTTTATTTTTGAGATGGAGTCTTGCTCTGTCGCCCAGGCTGGAATGCAGTGGTGCAATCTCGGCTCACTGTAACCTCCACCTCCTGGGTTCAAGTGATTCTCCTGCCTTGACCTCCCCAGTAGTTGGGATTACAGGCACCTGCCACCACACCTGGCTAATTTTTTGTATTTTTAGTAGAGACGGGGTTTCACCATGTTGGCCAGGCTGGTCTCAAACTCCTGACCTCAGGTAATCCATCCGCCACAGCCTCCCAAAGTGCTGAGATTACAGGCGTGAGTCACCGCATTCGGCCAATAAGTATTTTTAGATTGATAAGTATTTTTAAGTATTAAAAATATTTTAAGTATAGGCCGGGTGTGGTAGCTCACGTGTGCCTGGTGAGAGCATGCTGCTGAAGAGTAGAGGGGGATGCCTGGGAGGGAATCCCAGGATACCTGGGAGGAGTTATCCCTTGATGAATTAAATAAAGAGGGCCTTAGCCTGAGGCTGCTTCCATGCTTTCAGTTCCTACCTAACACATTGCAGTCTAACTTAGTATGCAAACAAACTGAAACCTAACATGGGAGTATTAACAAGCAAGAAAGTTTCAGCCAATTACAAGCAGTCAGGTTTCAGCTAATCATAGGCAGGCAACTCATCACACCATGTCCAAATTAGGCAGATGCCCAAATGTAGCCAATCAGGGGATTTCTCGATTTTACTTCTGGGTTTATCCTATGAAATCTCTCTGCTCACACTGCTGAGTAGTGCTCTCTGAATGTCCTCTGGTTCTGAGGGCTGCCTGGTTCATGAATGATTCTTTGCTCAAATAAACTGTGCTAAATTTAATTTGTCTAAAGTCTTTTTTTTCTTTTTCTTCTTTCTTTTCTTTTTTTTTTGAGATGGAGTTTCGCTCTTTTTGCCCAAGCTGGAGTGCAATGGTGCAATCTCAGCTCACTGCAACCTCCGCCTCCCGGGTTCAAGCGATTCTCCTGCCTCAGCCTCCCAAGTAGCTGGGACTTCAGGCGCCCGCCACCACGCCCGGCTAATTTTTTGTATTTTTAGTAGAGACAGGGTTTCACCATGTTGGCCAGGATGGTCTTGATCTCCTGACCTCATGATCTGCCCGCCTCGGCCTCCCAAAGTGCTGGGATTACAGATGTGAGCCGCCACGCCTGGCCTTTTTTTTTTTTTGAGACAGTGTCTTGCTCTATCACCCAGGCTGGTGGAGTGCAGTGGCATGATCAGGGTTCACTGCAGCCTCAAACTCCTGGGCTCAAGTGATCTTCCCACCTCAGCCCTACAGAGTAGCTGGGACTACAGGCATGCGCCACCGTGCCTGGCTAATTTTTGTATTTTTTGTAGATATGGGGTTTTGCCATGTTACCCTGGCTGGTCTCAAACTCCTTGGCTCATGCAATCTACCTGCCTTGGCCTTCCAAAGTGTTGAGATTACAGTCATGAGCTGCTGCGTTCGGCTTAAAGTTTTTCAACATTTTTGACAACAACATCTGGATTCTCACATTCTCTCTCCATGAAAGAGAAAATGAGGAACTATTCTCCCTCTTCCATGGTGGAACACTCCAGGTACTCCCAGCCTGGAAGGCCAGACCCTCCAACATTCCCTGAATGACCCCTGCCAAGAAGTGTGCATTGAATGTGGGACTGACCACACATGAGGTCAGTTTGTCTGTCTGTTGGTCTGTCTAGACTGCCTTTGGACTTCCCTTGGCCTCTGATCTCATTCCTTCAATTAGCAAACATTTACTGAGGGCCTACTATGTTCAGGCCCCAGGCCAGGTTTTGAGGACACTGTGGAGAACAAAATACCTTCCCTGACCTCATGGAGCTTTCAGTCTCATGGTGGAGAGATCCACAAGCTAATTGCAGGGTATTGGACTATCTGCTGAATGAATGCATTAGTGGAAGAATGAATGAGTAAAAGCTACATTGTCCAAATTCCTGTCCTGTCAGAATTGATGTTGACATTCTTTTTTTTTGTTGTTTAGATACTCACTCACTTTAACAACAGTACATATACCATGTTATCACCATGAAATGTAAATTCAGGTTAGACAAGAGAATTTCACAAATGTAATAACATTCCATAGTTTATAAAAGTTTGGGTATACTGTCTGGCCAAACCCGCTTTCTCATAGGTCATTAATCAATTCCATTATAGGTAATTTGTTTGGTTTAATGTCTATAATTCTGAAGGAAAAAATAAGCAATGCACACATTTAAAAAGGGTTCATTGGGCCGGGCACAGTGGCTCATGCTTGTAATCCCAGCAATTCAGGAGGCTGAGGCCAGCGGATCACGAAGTCAAGATTGAGACCATCCTGGCCAACATGGTGAAACCCCGTCTTTACTAAAAATATAAAACTTAGCCAGGCATGGTGGTGTGCACCTGTAGTCCCAGGTGCTCAGGAGCCTGAAACAGGAGAATCGCTCAAACCCGGGAGGTGGAGGTTGCAGTGAGCTGAGATCATGCCACTACACTCCAGCCTGGCGACAGAGCGTGACTCCGCTCAAAAAAAAAAAAGTGTTCATTTACCTTTGCATGAGTGCTTAAATACGTATTTCTATCTCAAGATGACATTTAAAAATTATTCAGATATAACAGCAGCAAAAATATAATTCTGCAATTACAAAATAACTAAACTAGAATCCATAAGTTATTCTCATGTTTACAATTGTGATTCTTTTTTTTCTTTTCTTTCTTTTTTTTTTTTTTTTTTTGTGACGGTGGCTCTCTCTGTCGCCCAGGCTGGAGTGCAGTGGCCGGATCTCAGCTCACTGCAAGCTCCGCCTCCCGGGTTCACGCCATTCTCCGGCCTCAGCCTCCCGAGTAGCTGGGACTACAGGCGCCCGCCACCTCGCCCGGCTAGTTTTTTGTATTTCTTAATAGAGACGGGGTTTCACCGTGTTAGCCAGGATGGTCTCGATCTCCTGACCTCGTGATCCGCCCGTCTCGGCCTCCCAAAGTGCTGGGATTACAGGCTTGAGCCACCGCGCCCGGCCTACAATTGTGATTCTTTAATAAATACCACTACTATGCAGCTCTATTGTAAGCTTTCTAGATTTGGTTTAAACACACACACATAGATACTGTCAGTTGTGGGAAGCTTTACAAGTTATATTCCATGCACTTTTTGGACGGAGTTCTTTTTTTTTTTTTTTTTTTTTTTTTTT
>NC_037682.1:9451990-9453005 GCF_003255815.1 Theropithecus gelada | reverse complement strand
ATTTTTTTTTTTTGAGACGGAGTCTCACTCTGTTGCCCAGGCTGGAGTGCTGTGGCCCGATCTCAGCTCACTGCAAGCTCCGCCTCCCGGGTTCCCGCCATTCTCCTGTCTCAGCCTCCCGAGTAGCTGGGACTACAGGCGCCCGCCACCTCGCCCGGCTAGTTTTTTGTATTTTTTAGTAGAGACGGGGTTTCACCGTGTTAGCCAGGGTGGTCTCGATCTCCTGACCTCGTGATCCGCCCATCTCGGCCTCCCAAAGTGCTGGGATTACAGGCTTGAGCCACCGCGCCCGGCCTGGACGGAGTTCTAAAAGAGCCAGCCAGTCCACAAGACGGGCAGAAAAAAGTTAACTAGGGCAAATAGGACTCTTTTTTTTTTTTTTTTTTTTGAGGCGGAGCCTTGCTCTGTCGCCCAGGCTGGAGTGCAGTGGCGCGATCTCGGCTCACTGCAAGCTCCGCCTCCCGGGTTCCCGCCATTCTCCTGCCTCAGCCTCCCAAGTAGCTGGGACTACAGGCGCCGCCACCTCGCCCGGCTAGTTTTTTTGTATTTTTAGTAGAGACGGGGTTTCATTGTGTTAGCCAGGATAGTCTCGATCTCCTGACCTCGTGATCCGCCCGTCTCGGCCTCCCAAAGTGCTGGGATTACAGGCTTGAGCCACCGCGCCCGGCCTAATAGGACTCTTATATAACATCCAAAACATGTGAGATCCTGCAGCAAACCGGGAGTACTTCAGGGTTGGCCTGCTATCTCCTTTAGAACTAAGTTCATCTTCACAATTGAAGAAGATGGACATTTCAACACAATCTAGTGCATTTAGGTGACATGTTTCTTTTATGCTAACTTGATTTCCTTGAATGACCTAGTTAGTAAACTAGTCACTAGTAATTTGGTCACCAGGCAAATCAAGCCTTCAAGAAAGGAAGCCAATATTCAAAATGCTGTGTTACCATCTAAACCCACTCAAATAGTTTATTTTCTTTTTTTTTTTTTTTTTTTTTTTTTTTTTTTTTTTTTT
>NC_037682.1:9437181-9451890 GCF_003255815.1 Theropithecus gelada | reverse complement strand
TTTTTTTTTTTTTTTTTTTTTTTTTTTTTTTTTTTTTTTTTTTTGAGGCGGAGTCTCGCTCTGTCGCCCAGGCTGGAGTGCAGTGGCCAGATCTCAGCTCACTGCAAGCTCCGCCTCCTGGGTTTACGCCATTCTCCTGCCTCAGCCTCCCGAGTAGCTGGGACTACAAGCGCCCGCCACCTCGCCCGGCTAGTTTTTTGTATTTTTAGTAGAGACGGGGTTTCACCGTGTTAGCCAGGATGGTCTTGATCTCCTGACCTCGTGATCCGCCCGTCTCGGCCTCCCAAAGTGCTGGGATTACAGGCTTGAGCCACCGCGCCCGGCTACAAATAGTTTATTTTCCACAATAACACATAACTTCAATAATGAGACGTCTAACTAAAGCAAGCTCCTCCAGCGAGACCAAGACAGCATCTCTTCTTCTAAGACTTAGGTTTTGTCTGGAATTCCCGGTACATGGAACAGCCCTTACCAACAGTCGTTGCTCCTGCAGCAAAGCCAGATGAAGGGACATTTGAGTATTTCCCCTGCTCTTCAATGTGTGTATAATCCATATGTAACAAGTGCTGCAAAACCTGCTATTTCAACGGGTACGAATAGTGCCTCTTTAGCTTTTCGAATAAGTTTGGATCCCTGATCTTCATCATATGAAGAAAGGGAAACCTCTGTGTCTGTTGACATAGTGACCGCTTGAAGAATCTCCTTAGAGCAGAAAACCTGTCACACCTGATGTCAACATTCTTTTAGTTAACACTTAACGTGTTTTAAGTGCCAAGTATGTGACAGATTTAGACCAAGCGTTTTTACAGGGCATGCAATGTAATACCCTGTCCTTCCCTGCCCAAGTTTAGTACCATCTGAAAAACAGACACATAGGATAGAGATAAAAATGTTACTTCTGGCCGGGCGCGGTGGCTCAAGCCTGTAATCCCAGCACTTTGGGAGGCCGAGGCGGGCGGATCACGAGGTCAGGAGATCGAGACCATCCTGGCTAACATGGTGAAACCCCGTCTCTACTAAAAATACAAAAAAACTAGCCGGGCGTGGTGGCGGGCGCCTGTAGTCCCAGCTACTCGGAGGCTGAGGCAGGAGAATGGCCCGAACCTGGGAGGCGGAGCTTGCAGTGAGCCGAGATCGCGCCACTGCACTCCAGCCTGGGTGACACAGCGCGAGACTCCGTCTCAAAAAAAAAAAAAAAAAAAAAATGTTACTTCTGTAACCAATAGAGTTGTTGAGAAAATGCCATTTGATGTCCCCGTACCCATCCCAGAGTTGCACAGCCTTACCCACTCTGCTCCCAAAGGTTTCTCCTCCTTTGATGTAGGGTAGGCAAGCCCCCAAATTGGGGCTTAGGCTGGGAGGGTTTTTGGCTTTGTCCAGGAAAGAATTCCACTGTGAGCCAGTGCTGTTAGCCACTTTTATTGAAGTGGCAGTGCACAGCAGCAGCAGATGTACTGCTGCTTGCAGACCAGGGGTACCCTGAGTAGCAGCTCAGAGGCAGTTCTGCAGTCATATTTATAGCCACTTTTAATTATATGCAAATTAGAGAGCAGATTATGCAGAAATTTCTAGAAATAGGGTGGTAAATTCTTGAGTCATTTGGTCATTAACACAGAAAGGGGCAGTAACTTCCAGGTGTTGCCATGGCAATGGTAAACTGACATGGCACACTGGTGGGTGTGTCTTAGGGAAAGCTGCCTCCACCCCCATCCCTGTTTCAGCAAGTCCTCAATTTGGTCTGGTGTCCCAGCCCCACCTCCAGAATCGAGACCTGCCTCCTATCTCACTTCGGGTCCCATACCTAGTTGCTTCTAACAACTTCACCAAGAAAAGTCTCTTTACTTCTTGGGAGGAGTGAGTGACAGAAAGTGGGACGAGGCCACTTTTCTGCAGTGTTAGTTACTCCAGAAAAGGCCCACCATGCAGAAAGAGATATAATGAGAAATAATCCTTAGTTTGTGTCAATCAAACCCAAACAGTCAGTTATCCAACCAATCAGTCAGCATGGAACTGCACTCCTAGTTAGGTTTGTGGATTACAAATGCTCATAAATTCCTTATCCTTTCCCTCATGGAAAAGTGGGGTTTACTTCTCCACCCCCTTAATTCTAGACTTGGCCGATGACTTGCTTTGAACCAGTAGAATATGGTGGAAATGATGCTGTGCCCAATTCTGGACTTACCCTTTAAGACAGAACTGGCAGCTTCTGTTTTCTTCTCTTAGAATTCAGCCACCATGCTGTGAGGAAGCCCAGGCAGTCCTGTGGGGAGGTCCATGTAGAGGAGAATCAAAGCTCCATTCTCAGGCTTTTGGGTAAGATCAAGTGTAGTAGTATCTGTTTTTATCAGTTTAATATCTGATATGTCCTCTACTCGAGGACACAATCTATATTAAATAGATTTTTGGAACTAAGAGATAGAATAGGAGCTTGCCCCACCCACTCCACACATTGACCTAGCATTGCAGTACCTCCAGGAACAGTGTACCCCTAAGGTGAGATAAAGTTTAAAAATGAAAAAAGTAGGGAATAAAAAGCTCTAGCCCTACCATCCAGTTGGCTGGGGGAATTTAAATAAACAAATAAATAGCTCTAGCCAGGATCAACTTGCCAGCCATTGGAGTGCACCATCTTTGAAGGGTCCTCCAGCTCCAAGGATGAAGCTGGAGGCACAAGAAGAGCTGTCTCAACCAGGCCTTGCCCAAATTGCGTAATGGTAAAATAAATGATTGTTATTGTCATAAGCCTCCAGGTTTGAGAGTGGCTTGTTTCACAGCCCTAATCTAATTTGACTCCCTGTTCTCGGCCCCAGAGCCAGGGCCTGCTACAAAATAAGAACTCAGGGAGTGTTGAAGAAGTGAGTCAACAAATGATTGGGCTGAGCGCTGTGGCTCACGCCTGTAATCCTAGCACTTTGGGAGGCCAAAGCAGGTGGATCACCTGAGTGAGGTCAGGAGTTCAAGACTAGCCTGGCCAACATGATGAAACCCCATCTCTACTAGAAATACAAAAATTAACCAGGTATGGTGATGCGTGCCTGTAATCCCAGCTACTCAGGAGGCTGAGGCAGAAGAATCGCTTGAACCCAGGAAGTCGAGGTTGCAGTGAGCCAAGATAGCGCCACTGCACTCCAGCCCCTGGCCGACAGAGTTAGACTCTGTCTCAAAAAAAAAGATTGGATTGGCTAAGTGGATGATGGATGACTGAATGATTGGATAAGTGAATTGTGTTAGGCCTGAAAGGTCTAGAGTGATGAGCTCTGGCAGAACCAGGGACTCAGAGTCCAGCAGCTTCAAGGAGGATGAGAAGCCATCTCTGCTGGAATTGTTATAAATAATTTCCTGGGAAGGGCCCCTGGCAGATCTACTTGGAGTGGCATGTCACAGGCCATGCATACTCAGCTGCTCAAGTGAGACACTAACTGCAATCCCAGAATCTGGAAAGCTCCACAGTGCATTAGGCCCAGTCTCACTATCCCTGCTGGACCCACACCAGCAGAAGGAGTGCCCGAGGGCTGTTACCTGTCTCCCTCGACTCTACTTGGTTCCAAATGTAAGTCTCACATGATTGAAACTGTGGAAGGAGGCTGGGCACGGTGGCTCTCACCTATAATCCCAGCACTTTGGGAGGCCAAGGGGGCAGATCACCTGAAGTCGGGAGTTCAAGACCAGCCTGACCAACATGAAGAAACCCTGTCTTTACTAAAAATAAAAAATTAGCCACCCGTGGTGGCACATGCCTGTAATCCCAGCTACTTGGGAGGCTGAGGCAGGAGAATCACTTGAACCCAGGAGGCAGAGGTTGCGGTGAGCCGAGATCGCACCACAGCACTCCAGGCTGGGAGACAAGAGTGAAACTGAGTCTAAAACAAACAAACAAACAAAACCAGAAGGAATATCTGCAACTCATGTTTATTTATTTATTTATTTTTATTTATTTATTTATTTTTACCATTCCAGCCTCTGTGGTCCAGGCAGCCAGCTGGGAGGAGGCTGGGACAGATGCTCAGTGACCAGCGTGGGCTTGCTAATCTGACAAGGGCCTTTCTTTTTTTTTTTTTTTTTGAGACTGAGTCTGGCTCTGTCGCCCAGGCTGGAGTGCGGTGGCCGGATCTCAGCTCACTGCAAGCTCCGCCTCCCGGGTTCACGCCATTCTCCTGCCTCAGCCTCCCGAGTAGCTGGGACCACAGGCGCCCGCCACTTCGCCCGGCTAGTTTTTTTGTATTTTTTAGTAGAGATGGGGTTTCACCGTGTTAGCCAGGATGGTCTCGATCTCCTGACCTCGTGATCCGCCCGTCTCGGCCTCCCAAAGTGCTGGGATTACAGGCTTGAGCCACCGCGCCCGGCCTGACAAGGGCCTTTCTAAGGGGACATTTGGATTTCTGCATGATCTGCTTCCAGCCTGCCTCCCTAACCCTGCCAAATCCTCATCATGCACTTTGTTGTTTGTTTATTTATTTATTTATTTTTGAGATGCAGTCTCACTCTTGTTGACCAGGCTAGAGTGCAATGGCATGATCTCAACTCACTGCAACTTCCACCTCCTGAGTATAAGCAATTCTCCTGCCTCAGCCTCCTGAGTAGCTGGGATTACAGGCACCTGCCACCATGCTCAGTTAATTTTTTTATTTTTAGTAGAGATGGGATTTCATATGTTGACCAGGCTGGTCTCGAACTCCTGACCTCAGGTGATCCACCCACCTCAGCCTCCCAAAGTGCTGGGACTACAGGCGTGAGCCACTGTGCCTGGCCCTCATCATGCACTTTGGTGTTTTTGTTTTTGTTTTTGTTTTTTTAGAGACGGAAGTCTCACTCTGCTGCCCAGGCCGGCCCTCCAGTGAGGGCCTGTGGTGACTTCTTCCTACTATCGAAGCTGTGTCTCGGGGCTGTCATTTCCAACAGTTTCTGTGCAAAGCCAGGGAACAGCCACCTCGGGCCCCTTGGCAGGCTGCCACCCTAGGCAGTTGTCTCGAGTCTGGGTGTCCTCAGAGGGCAGAGCAGGGACGGGAGGTTGATGTCTGTCATCCCTCTGCAGGGGCACGGGCAGCTGGGCAGTGAGGCCACATTAGGACTCAACTCAGGCTGTCCTGAGCATCTGAGAAAGGGAAGTAGGATAGAGGGGCAGGCGGGGACAGATCCACAGGCAGCATGGATCACCCAAGACTAGTATAAGGAAAGGGGCTGGGGCGCTAAGGTGCAAGTTGGGCAATCAGCTGGCACCTGGGCAATCAGCACACAGTTACCTGTTATGTGCCAGGTGCAGGGCTGGGTGCTGGGATTCCAGGGTGAGCAAAAAAGACACCTGCTCTCATGAGACTTTTGCCTAGTGCAGGAGATTCAGGGCACACCCCTTTCCTCCTACTGCTCACACTTGCTCCTCCTGCCTCCTCATTTTTCCTTCCAGCTAGAATGGGTGGGGTTTCCTCTTCACATTCATTCACTCAGTTATTCACCCAAGTATTTATCCAGTGTCCACCTTGAACCAGGTCTTGTTCTAAGTGTTGTAAATGTATTAGCAAATGAAATAGAAAAACCTCCCTTCCCTTATGAAGCTTACAGAATATTAAAGACAAAAAACAAACCAGGAAGCACATAGAGAAGTGATGACTTTGAGAAATCAAGAAGGGAGGGGAGGCGAGCAGGTGAGGAGGACCCAGAAGCTTTGAAAGGAAGAGAGAGGTTGGGCGTGGTGGCTCACGCCTATAATTCTAGCACTTTGGGAGGCTGAGGCAGGAGGATCACTTGATCCCAGGAGTTTGAGACCAGCCTGGTCAATATAGCGAGACCCCGTCTGTATAAAAAAAATAAAAATAAAAAAGAAAAGAGGAGAAAGATGGCTGTTCCATTCTAGTAGGAGAGGAGGCGGAGAAAGTGTTTACAGGTGCAGATTCAGGTAAGATAGAGGAGAAGAAAAAGGAAAAGGGGCTGAGCGCAGTGGCTCACACCTGTAATCCCAGCATTTTGGGAGGCCAAGGAGGGTAGACTGCTTAAGCCCAGGAGTTCAAGACCAGCCGGGGCAACACGGTGAAACCCTGTATCTACAAAAAATCAGCTGGGCTTGGTGGCACGCACCTGTGGTTCAAGTTATTCAGGAGGCTGAGGTGGGAGGATGGCTTGAGCCCAGGAGGCAGAGGTTGCAGTGAGCAGAGATCGAGCCACCGCACTAAACAGCCTCGGTGACAGTGAAACCCTGTCTCAAAGCAAAAAAAGAAAAAGGGAAAGAAGGCATGTTGGAGCTTTGCAGAGAGAGGAGAGGGTGTGATTAGTTACCTCAGAAAGTGGAATTGTGATTCTGAATGACATTTTTGTAAGAAAAAAAAGTGGAAATGTGAAGTTTCTAGACATCTGCAGTGCGATTGCCAGGAAACATGAATGGCCAAGGAGTTTTGTAGCTGCATTGAAAGTGAAACAATCCTCTGGCTATCTGATTTCCTCTTCTTCCAGTACAGGCACTAAGTAGGTGGATGGATGTTTCAACCAGGCCTTGAGTCTCCCAGGTGAGGTGGTTTTAGGAATGTCCATGCATTCTAGATGCCCCTTCCTTCCTTCCTTTCTCTCTCTTTCTTTTCTTTTCTTTTCTTTGACAGAGTCTCGCTCTGTCACCCAGGCTGGAGTGCAGTGGCGTGATCTTGGCTCACTGCAACCTCCGCCTCCCGGATTCTAGTGATTCTCCTGCCTCAGCCTCCTGAGTAGCTAGGATTACAGGTGTGGGCCACCACACCTGGCTAATTTTTGTATTTTTAGTAAGATGGGGTTTCACCATGTTGGTCAGGCTGGTCTTGAACTCCTGACCTTGTGATCTGCCCACCTTGGCCTCCCAAAGTATTGGGATTAAAGATGTGAGCCACTGCACCTGGCCTGATACTCCTCTTTTCAAGACATGGAGGCTCGCTCCCCTCCCCCGAATGTAAACTGGACTTAGTGACTTACTTCTAAAGAATAGAACGAATGAAGGTGGTGGTGAGAGACCTAGGAGAGCTGGCACAAACACACTTTGGCTTCCTGTCTGCACTGTCTCTTGGATCTCTTGCTCTGGGGGAAGCTAGCTGTCATGAGACACTCAGCAGCCCTGTGGACAGGTTCACATGGTGAGGAACTAAGGCCTCCCAGCCCACAGCCGTGTAAGAGAGCTGCCTGGGAAGGCAATCCTGCAGCCCCACACAAACCCTCAGAAGACAGTAGCCCTGGCCAGCATCTTGACTGCAAACTTCATGAGAGACTGTGAGGCAGAACTTCCAAGTTAATGCTCCCACATTCCTCATCTACAGAAACTGTGAGATAATAAATTGGGTTTTTTTTTTTTTTCATTTAAACCACAAAGTGTAGGGTAATTTTTATTTATTTAGTGCAAAGCTGACACATTCCAGATAAGGCTCCCAAACTCTAGATGCTGTCTCAACAACTGGACCAAAAGACTTTCTGCACAGCCACTGCCTGTCCTGCTGCTCCTTGCCTCAAGTCCCTTACTACATGGTGTGATATGTACTTGTAGGGTCTAGTTCACTGCACATGGCAAGATGTACTCTCTGCAATCCTTGAGATTGTTCAATTTTCTCCCGTAATCTGTTAAGGGGGGAAATCAGATTAATCAATTTTCTCATCTCTAACCTTGCATTTTTAGAATAAATCCAACTTGGGCACAGTGCGTTCTCTTCCTATATATTACCAGATTCATTTTGCTAATAATTTGCTTAGGATTTTTCCATCTGTGTTTATGAATCTGGGTTGGATGCAGTGGCTCATGCCTGTAATCCCAGCAGTTTGGGGGGCCAAGGTGGGTGGATCACCTGAGATCTGGAGTTTAAGACCAGCCTGACCAACATGGTGAAACCCCATCTCTACTAAAAATACAAACATTAACTGGATATGGTGGCTCACGCCTGTAATCCCAGCTACTTAGGAAGCTGAGGCAGGAGAATCGCTTGAACATGGGAGGCAGAAGTTGTGAGCTGAGATTGTGCCATTGCACTTCAGCCTGGGCAACAAGAGTGAAACTCTTGTCTTGAAAAAAAATAAAAAATAAAAGAAATTGTGGAAGGAATATCTGGAACCCATGTTTTTTGTTGTTGTTTTTTGTTTTTTGTTTTCAACTGTTCCAGCCTCTGTGGTCCAGGCAGCCAGCTGGGAGGAGGCTGGGACAGATGCTCAGTGACCAGCGTGGGCTTGCTAATCTGACAAGGGCCTTTCTAAGGGGACATTTGGATTTCTGCATGATCTGCTTCCAGCCTGCCTCCCTAACCCTGCCAAACCCTCATCATGCACTTTGTTGTTTGGTTTTGTTTTTTGTTTTTTGTGATGGACTCTCACTCTTGTCGACCAGGCTACAGTGAGTCGAGATTGCACTACTGCACTCCAACCTGGGCAACAGAGTGAGACTCCATCGCAAAAAAAAAAAAAAAAAAAAGGCCGGGCACGGTGGCTCACGCCTGTAATCCCAGCATTTTCGTAGGCCAAGGTGGGTAGATCATGAGATCAATAGATCAAGACCATCCTGGCCAACATGGTGAAACCCCGTCTCTACTAAAAATACAAAAATTAGCTGGGCGTGGTGGCATGCATCTGTGGTCTCAGCTACTCAGGAGGCTGAGGCAGGACATTCGCTTGAACTCGGGAGGCGGAAGTTGCAATGAGCCGAGATTGCGCCACTGCACTCCAGCCTGGCGACAGGGCAAGACTCAGTCTCAAAAAAAAAAAAAGAGAGAGAGAAATACAAAAAAATAGAAAAAAATGTTAAATGTCTGAACAGAATCTAGTTTGAGACACTAAGAAGGATAAGACATCAGTTTTAAAATAGTCCCTGGCTGGGCGCGGTGGCTCAAGCCTGTAATCCCAGCACTTTGGGAGGCCGAGATGGGTGGATCACGAGGTCAGGAGATCGAGACCATCCTGGCTAACACGGTGAAACCCTGTCTCCACTAAAAAATACAAAAAACTAGCCGGGCGAGGTGGCAGGCGCCTGTAGTCCCAGCTACTCGGGAGGCTGAGGCAGGAGAATGGCGTGAACCCGGGAGGCGGAGCTTGCAGTGAGCTGAGATCCGGCCACTGCACTCCAGCCTGGGAGACAGAGCGAGACTCCGTCTCAAAAAAAAAAAAAATAAAATAAAATAAAATAAAATAAAATAGTCCCTATGAAAGAAACATGAATTATGCTAAAATTGAAGCAAGAACAAACACGAAATTTATAGTGAAGCATTGGTGGAAGGATGAAGAGATCACTGATGCTTTATGAAAAGTTTATGGAGACAATGCTCCAGAGAAATCAGCAGTTTACAAATAGGCAACTTGTTTTAAGAAGGGATAAGATGATGTTGAAGATGAAGTGTGCAGCAACAGATCACCCGCAACAATTTGTGAGGAAAAAAATCTTATTGGTACCCTGATTGAAGAGGACTAAAATGATTAACAGCAGAAATGATAGCCAACACTAAGCCACCTTAGTTAGTTCAGCTTATACAATTCTGACTGAAAAATTTAAGTGAAGCAAACTTTCCACTCAATGGATGCCAAAACCATTGCATCCAAATCAGTTGGAGACAAGAGCAGAGCTTTCCATGGAAATTTTAAAACCAGCAGGATCAAGATCCTGAAACATTTCTTGGAAGAATTGTAACAGAAGAAACATGGCTTTCGCAGTAGGATACCGAAGGCAAGGCACAATTAAAGCAATGGCTTCCAAGAGGTGGAAGTGCTTCAGTCAACTCAAAAGCAGACCAGTCAAGAGCAAAGGCGATGGCATCAGTTTACGGGGATGCTCAAAACATTCTGCTTGTTGACTTTCTGGGCAGCCAAAGAATGGCAACGTCTGCTTATTTTGAGAGTGTTTGGTGTAGCAAAAGCTTTCTCAGAAAAACACCCAGGAAATCTTCACCAGAGAGTCCTCTACCGTGACAATGCTCCTGATCATTCCTCTCACCAAAGAAGGTCAATTTTGTGAGAGTTTCAACAAGAAATCATTAGGCATCTGCCTCATAGTCCAGATTTGGCTCCTTCTGACTTATTTTTGTTTGTTTGTTTCTTTTTTTCTTTCTTTTTTGAGACAGTGTCTCGCTCTGTCGCCCAGCCTGGAGTGCAATGGCGTGATCTCGGCTCACTGCAACCTCTGCCTCCCGGGTTCAAGCAATTCTCCAGCCTCGGCTTCCTGAGTATCTGGGATTACAGGCACGCGCCACCACGCCTGGCTAATTTTTGTATTTTTGGTAGAGACGAGGTTTCACCATGTTGGTCAGGCTGGTCTTGAACTCCTAACCTCGTGATCCGCCTGCCTTGGCCTCCCAAAGTGCTGGGACTGTAGGCACGCGCCACCATGCTCGGCTAATTTTTGTATTTTTTGTAGAGATGAGGTTTCGCCATGTTGCCCAGGCTGGTCTCAAACTCCTGGGTTCAAGCGATCCGCCTGCCTCGCCCTCCCAAAATCCTGGGATTCGAGGCGTGAGCCCCTGCACCCAGCCTCTGGTTTCTTCTTCTTCCATGAATTTGTCACTTTTGAAGAGTACCAGCCAATTATTTTGTGGAACATCCCTCAATTATTTTGTGTTTATGTGATGCTTGTAATGTGTCGTCTGAAGTTATTCATTTTTGGCAAGAATCCTAGAGCAGTGAATTGTGCCCTTCTCAGAGCCTCCTAGTACATGCACATGATGTTGACATGCCTTATGATACTGGTGATACTAACTTTGATCATGTGGTGTCTCCCAGGCTTCTCCACTGTCGATTTACTCTTTCCCCCTTTATTTTAGTCTGTTTCTGCTGCTATAACAAACTACCCAAGATTGGGTCATTTATAAACAATAAAAACTTATTTGTCATAGTTCTGGAGGCTGGAAGTCCACGATCAAGGTGCCGGCCGGCATGTTTGGTTTCTGGTGAGGGCTGCTCTCTGCCTCTAAGATGGCACCTTGTTGCTGCATCCTCCAAAGGGGACAAACCCTATGTCCTCACATAGCAGAGGACCAGAAGGGCAAAAAAGTGGCAGAACAATGCACGAAGCCTCTTTTATAAGAGGTTTATCCCATTAGCCGTGCATGGTGGTACGTGCCTGTGGTCCCAACTACTTGGGAGGCTGAGATGGGAGGATGTCTTGAGCCCGGGAGGTGGAGGCTGCGGTGCGCCGAGATTGCTACTCCACTTCACTCCAGCCTGGATGACAGAGCAAGACCCTTTCTCCAAAAAAAAAAAAAGGCCCCACATCTTGATACTATCACATTGGCAATTAGTTTCAACATGAAGTTTGGAGGGGACAGAAACATAAACATTCAAACCATAGCACCCTTTGTGATTAGTAAACGTTGTGAGGTGCACCTTGAGTGTACACAAATATCTTCTTTTGCATCGTACTTTCACTCACTAATTTTAGCATCCACCAATGAATGATTGGCGCCTGCAACAATGATGACTGCGGTGTTTGTCTAATGGTGATTTTCTATTTCCATCACTTCTCCTACATGCATTTATTAGAGTTCTGCTGCACAGAGGAGTTGTCTCTTCTCTCAGTTATTTACATATATCAGTATAAACTCCTGGATAGTTATTTTATTCTATGGGTAATAATTTATTGCTATCATTACTTATTTTGTTGCTCAAATTATCCCAGATTTGGCCCTTGGGAGCTCCTTCGAGTTGACTCTTGTGTCCTTTTGAAGTGTCCCCATGACTTTGTGAGTACTTCCTTACTTTCTGTCACTACGTGATGTTCCAGACTCATCTTGTATTATCTCTGCCCCAGCCCTGAAATGAACTATTTCTCCAAAGAGTCTAGATTCCTTTTATTACAGAATGGATTTTTTTTTTTTTTTTGGACTTAGTACGCTCCATTGCCCAGGCTGGAGTGCAGTAGTGTAATCTTGGCTCACTGCAACCTCCGCCTCCCAGGTTCAAGCAATTTTCATGCCTCAGCCTCCCCAGTAGCTAGGATTACAGGCGAGCACCACCATGCCCGGCTAATTTTTTTGGTCTGTCTGTTTGTTTTGAGACGGAGTTTCGCTCTTCGTGCCCAGGCTGCAGTGCAATGGTGTGATCTCAGCTCACCACAACCTCCATCTCCCGGATACAAGTGATTCTCCTGCCTCAGCCTCCTGAGTAGCTGGGCTTACAGTCATGGGCCACCACGCCCGGCTAATTTTTGTATTTTTAGTAGAGACGGGGTTTTGCCATGTTGGCCAGGGTAGTCTCGAACTCCTGACCTCAGGTGATCCACCTGCCTCAGCCTCCTAAAATGCTAGGATTACAGGTGTAAGCCACTGTGCCCAGTCAGTAGGTAACTTCTTGAACATAATCCTTTCCTGAGATCACCAAAACTTCTGCAGATTCATTATTCAGTTTAGTTGCTTTCCACTCAGCCAGTCTCTACTGTCTGTACATTTCAATGGCATGTTCATCCTCCTCATTAAATTCGTCTACATGATCCTCCAGCTCTTCCAAATTCACATCTTCATATGTTTTCGCTCCACACAACAGTAAGAGTATGAATGAGAAGTTTCCCAAGTTTACAAAACAAGAGTTTTATCTGCCTGACGTCACCTGGTTCGGCCTTCAGGTAAACCCCTGGGCTGGGTGTTATCAACAGTTCCCGTGTCATCCAAGGAGACACAGAGGACAATATTCTGCACACAGGATCAATCTTCCAGGCTGTTTGCTTTTTGTCTCTGGCCAGGGCTACCATCTTCTTGTGTGGGGCTTGTGTGGGGCTGGAGAATCCCCTTCCCAGGAGGCTCACTTACACGGTTGTTGGCTGTTGGCTGTTGGAGTAACAGAAGGTAAGAAGAGAGAGAGGAAGGTAGAGAAATATTTGGAGAAATATGAAATAAAAATGAGAAAGCATACAAAAAGATACTCAATGTCATATGCCATTAGAGAGTTGCAAATTAAAGCAACAGTCAGGTATCACTGCACATCTATCAAAGCAGTTAACATGCAAAATACTGACAACACCAAGAGCTGATGAGGATGTGGAGCAACAGCAACCTTCACTCATTGCTGGTGAAAATGCAAAACTGTACAATCACTTTGCAAGATGGTTTGGCAGTTTGATACGAAGTGAAATAGATTATAACCATGTGATCCAGCCATTGCTAGGTCGTAGATATTTACCCAATTGAGTTGAAAATTTGTAGGTATTTATCTAATTGAGTTGAAAACTTACGTCTACCTCTAAACCCCTGCACAAATATGTATAATAGCTTTTTCACACTCTCCCCAAACAGGAAGCAACCAAAATGTCCTTCAATAGAAGAATGGATAATAAAACTGTGGTATATCCATACAATAGAATATTATTCAGTGGTGAAAATCATAAGTTATTTTGATGATTCATTTTATGTGTTTATTTGGCTGGGCCACAGTGCCCACATTTGTGGTCAAACATTATTCTGGATGCTTTGGTGATGGCGTTTTTGAATAAGAGTGACATTTAAATTGGTCAACTTTGAGTAAAGCAGATTGCCTTCCATAATGTTGGAGGACCCTGTTCAATCAGTTGAGGTTCTGAATAGAACAAAAGACTGACCTTGGCCGGGCGCGGTGGCTCACGCCTGTAATCCCAGCACTTTGGGAGGCCAAGGCGAGTGGATCACGAGGTCAGGAGATCGAGACCATCCTGGCCAACATGGTGAAACCCTGTCTCTACTAAAAAAATACAAAAATTAGCTGGACGTGGTGGCACTTGCCTGTAATCCCAGACACTCCGGATGTTGAGGCAGGAGAATCGCTTGAACCTGGGAGTCGGAGGTTGCAGTGAGCCAAGATCACACCACTGCACTCCAGCCTGGCAACAGAGCGAGACTCCGTCTCAAAAAAAAAAAAAAAAAAAAACTGACCTCCTCCAAGCAAGAGACAATTCTGCTAGCAGAGGCCTTTGATTTGAATTGTAACATCATCAGGGTCTTCAGTCTGACAGCCTTCACATTTCCCTATTTTATTTATTTGTTTATTTATTTATTTATTTATTTTTATTTTTTCTTTCTTGAGATGGAGTCTCACTCTGTCGCCCAGGCTGGAGTGCAGTGGCATGATCGCCATTCACTGCAGCCTCCGCCTCCTGGGTTCAAGAGATTCTCCTGCCTCAGCCTCCCAAGAAGCGGGTATTACAGTCACCTGCCACCACATCCAGTTGATTTTTGTTTTTTTGGTAGAGATGGGATTTCGTCACGTTGGCCAGGCTCAAATGCCTGACCTCAAGTGCCCACCTCAGCCTCCGAAAATGCTGGAATTACCAGCATGAGCCACCACACCTGGCCTCCGATTTTAAACATACTACAAAACTACAATAATTAAGACTATGTGCTATTGGCATGATAGACAAATAGATGAATAGAATAGAATTGACAGTCCAGAAATAAAACTATACATTTCTGGTTAACTGATTTTCTGTAAGGGTGCCAAGACTTTTTAGTGGGAAAAGAATAGTAGAACAGGCCGGGCGCGGTGGCTCAAGCCTGTAATCCCAGCACTTTGGGAGGCCGAGGCGGGTGGATCACGAGGTCAGGAGATCGAGACCATCCTGGCTAACGCGGTGAAACCCCGTCTCTACTAAAAATACAAAAACTAGCCGGGCGTGGTGGCGGGTGCCTGTAGTCCCAGCTACTCGGAGGCTGAGGCGGGAGAATGGCGTGAACCCGGGAGGCGGAGCTTGCAGTGAGCCGAGATCGCGCCACTGCACTCCAGCCTGGGCGACACAGCGAGACTCCGTCTCAAAAAAAAAAAAAAAAAAAAAAAAAA
>NC_037682.1:9381301-9437081 GCF_003255815.1 Theropithecus gelada | reverse complement strand
AAAAAAAAAAAAAAAAAAAAAAAAAAAAAAAAAAAAAAGAATAGTAGAACAACTGGATATCCACAGGCAAAAGAATGAAGTTAGCCACCTACCTCACACTATGCAAAAAACACAACCGAACCAATCTCAAAATAGATCATAGGCCTGAAATATAAGAACTAAAACTATGCAACTCTTAGAATAATCTATTTATTTGTTTACTTATTTCCTCTTGTCACTTTTGAACATATTTATAACGGCTGCTGTGAAGGCATTGTGTGCTAAGTCCAATATCTGGGACTGTTCAAAAGCAATGTCTATGGCTGCTTTTTCTTTTCCTGTGGATGGACCAGACTTTCCTTGTTGCTTGCATGTCATAATTTCTGTTGAAAAAATGTACTTTTAGGCCGAGTGCAGTGGCACATGCCTGTAATTCCAGCACTTTGGGAGGCCAAGGCAGGCAGATCACCTGAGGTCAGGAGTTCGAGACCAGCCTGGCCAACATGGTGAAACCCCGTCTCTAGTAAAAATACAAAAAAATTAGCCGGGCGTGGTGGCACATGCCCGTAATCCCAGCTACTCGGGAGGCTGAGGCAGAAGAATCGCTTGAACCTGGGAGGTGGAGGTTGCAGTGAGCCAGGATGGTGCCATTGCACTCCAGCCTGGGCAACAGAATGAGACCCCCTCTCAATCAATCAATCAATCAATCAATAAAATTTACTTTTATCCAGTTTCATCCACATTGCTGAGAATGACAGAATTTTGTTCCTTTTATGGCTGAACAATATTCCACTGTGTGTATATACCACATTTTCTTTACCCATTTATCCACTGATAGGCACTTAGACTGATCCAATATTTTGGCTATTGTGAATAGTACTGCAATAAACATAGGAGTGCATTTAAAAATATATACTTATATGAACCTAATGTTTTTATTACAATGTACTTTTTTGTTTGTTTGTTTTTTGAGACAGAGTCCGTCTGTCGCCCAGGCTGGAGTGCTGTGGCATGATCTTGGCTCACTGCAACCTCTGCCTCCCGGGGTCAAGGGATTCTCCTGCCTCAGCCTCCCAAGTAACTGGGATTACAGGCGTGCACCACTACGCTCAGCTAATTGTTGTATTTTTAGTAGAGACAGGGTTTCACATATTGCCCAGGCTGGTCTCAAACTCCTGACCTTAGGTGATCTGCCTTCCTTGGCCTCTCAAAGTGCTGGGATTACAGGCGTGAGCCACTGTGCCTGGCCAAAATGTACATTTTAGATAATACATTGTAGGATGCCAGTCCTCTCTTAGGAGTCAATGTTGTTACTATTTGGTTGGCCATTTCTTTTTTTGTTTAGTGACTTGGCTGAATTAACTTTGTGAAGTGTATTTTCCTTGCAGTGTTTAGCCTAGAATGTCTGTTTTCTGATTTTTTTTTTTTTTTTCTTTTAAAAAAATCTAGCTACTGGGCCTGGTGGCTCGTGCTTGTAATCCCAGCACTTTCGGGGTTGAAGCAGGAGGATAGTTTAAGCCCAAGAGTTCAAGGTAGCAGAGAGCTATAATCATGTCATTGCACTCCAGCCTGGGTGACATAGCAATACCCTGTGTCAAAAAAAAAAAAAAAAATATATATATATATATATATATATATACACACACACACATATTTTAGCTTGGCTCTCTAGGGGTCACCCCTGGTCAGCATAAATCACTTATGGTCAAAGTGACCATAAACCACTTATTGGTCAAAGTTCGTGCTTAAGTTTCAGATTTTCCTCTTTACTAGTAGGTATGTGTGTGGCCTGCAGACTGGCTACTGCACTTCAGTGAGTTTATGTTTTTGTCTATGTTCAGTCAGGGAATATGCTTCCCCATTTGCTGTATGTGCCTTTAGGATAATTTACAGATTTGAAATGATTGAGTTCTTAAAATAAATCTTTCAGGCTGGGCACGGTGGCTCACACCTGTGATCCCAGCACTTTGGGAGGCCGAGGCGGGTGGATCACGAGGTCAGGAGTTCGAGACCAGCCTGGCCAGTATGGTGAAACGCTGTCTCTACTAAAAATACAAAAAATTAGCCGGGCATGGTAGTGCGCACCTGTAGTCCCAGCTACTCAGGAGGCTGAGGCAGGAGGATTGTTTAAACCTGGCAGGCAGAGGTTGTAGTGAGCAGAGATCACACCACTGCATTTCAGCCTGGGCAACAGAGTGAGACTCCGTCTCAAAAGTAAATAAATAAATAAATTTTTCTAGTTAAATTGTTGTTTTGTTGGGGAATGGATCTGCTGAGCTCCTTACACCACTATTCTGGGAATTGGTATTAAAATTATTTTAAATGTCTTGTTCCTATGGTTCCCTCCCCTTTGTCATGTATTTGTTATATTTGTCTTTCTCCTTTTTTCCCCCCGAAACAAGGTAACTAGTGGTTTGTCTTTTTTTTTTTTTTTTTTTTTGAGACAGATTCTTGCTCTGTTGCCCAGGCTGGAGTGCAGTGTCCCAAACATGGCTCACTGCAACCTCTGCCTCTGAGGCTCAAGCGATCCAGCATGCCCAGCTAGGTTTTTTGGGGGGGGTGTGTGTGTGTGTGTTTTGTTTCATAGAGACAGGGTCTCTCTATGTTGCCTAGGCTGGTCTTGAACTTCTGGGTTCAAGCAACTCTCCCACCTTGGCATCTCAAAGTGCTGGGATTGCAGGTGTGAGCCACTGTGCCAGGCTGTGTTTGTCGTTGTTAATAATGTCTCATTTTCGCTGGGTATGGTGGCTCTCATGCCTAAAGCCAGTACTTTGGGAGGCTGAGGCAGATGGATCACGAGGTCAAGACATCGAGACCATCCTGACCTACATGGTGAAACCCCATCTCTACTAAAAATACAAAAAAAGTAGCTGGGTGTGGTGGCGCCCACCTGTAGTCCCAGCTACTCAGGAGGCTGAGGCAGGAGGATTGCTTGAATCCTGGAGGCAGATGTTGCAGTAAGCCGAGATTACACCACTGCACTCCAGCCTGGCGACAGACAGACTCTGTCTCAAAAAATAATAATAATAATGATGTCTCATTTTATTACACTGTGCTCAGAGAATATTTGTATATTTCTACTTTTTTTAATGTACTGATGATTTCTTTGTGACCTAAGATATGATCATTTTTTTGTAAATATTTTGTTTCTTTGGAAACATGGTTGTTTTTTTTCCAGAGCAATTTTTCTTAGTTGATGTGTGTTGAATTTTGTTTTCAGATTTTTTTAAATATCAGCTCTGTACGGATCTATTCATCTTCTTTCTATTCGTTTTTGTGGTATTGGATGGTTTACAAGATACCTAGCTCAATAGCACACTGTAAGGTCAATATAGCAAAGTTCAGATGCTTTAGAAGCTTTTTATTTGTTTGTTTTGGTGTGGGGGTGGGTAGGGTTTTGTGTTCTCCCATTGCGTGGTTCGCTTTTGTCTTGTAGGACACTCAATTTCTCCCTTCTACATTTTCCCACTTCACTTAATGCCCACGGATGCTTCTGGCCCGTTTTAGCACCCGCCCCCGACCTTTTTTAAAACCGCTCCCGCGGAATCAATGGACTTTAACAACCTCCCCTCCTATCGCACACACTTGTGAGCCCCTTCCCTGAGGTCTGAGCTCTGACTTCCCAGGACGTCTTCTTGGTATTTTCAGATTTTAGAATGTCGCCGTCTTTCTGATGGTGGCTCTCGACCAACCCCAGCCCGGCCACTCCTGTCTCCCCTCCTTCCCCAACTTTTCTTGGCACAAAGCCTCGTGCCTGGGAGAGGCGGCAGCGCACGATGGCGTGCGGGGATTTTGTCGCTTTCTTTTTTATTTACAGTTATCTTGAAGTTTGGACCTTCTCTGCTTTCAAGTTATGCTGACACTGTGGTTTTGGCAGCGTTTTATTTTTTCTTTCTTGTTGCCTGGAGCTGTGTGGGGAGCAAAAGTTGGCGGATGGGGACCCAGGCAGCCCCTTGGGCCTCAGGACCGCGAAGTACCCCGGGCTCACTTGTGACTTTTTAAGATGGAGTTCAGTTCGTCAGCTTGTCTTATTTTCTAACACACGCATTTGAGGTCATAAATTCCTCTCTAAGAATTACTAGTTGTGTCCTCCAACTTTGACAGACAATATTTTCTATCTTTCTTTTTCTTCTTCTTTTTTTTTTTTTTTTTTTTTTTTGAGACGGAGTTATGCTCTGTTACCCAGGCTGGGGCAGTGGCGCGACCTCGGCTCACTGCAACCTCCCCCTTCCGGGTTCACGCCATTCTCCTACCTCAGCTGCCTGAGTAGTTGGGACTACAGGCGCACACCACCACACCCGGCTTTTTGTATTTTTAGTTAGAAACGGGGTTTCACTATGTCGGCCAGACTGGTCGCGAACTCCTGACCTTGTGATCCACCTGCCTCGGCCTCCCAAAGCACTGGGATTACAAGCGTGAGCCACCTCGCCCGGCTGCATTTGATTAATTTTTAGGAAGATGTTCTGTGCGTGCTTTTCTGCCTTTGTTGGGTGCAGTGCTACCTTATTTGTCCACTAGGTCAAATTTGTTCATCATATTCTTCCTATCTTTTACTGCTTTGCTAACTTTTTTGCCTTGCATGTGCCATCAGATCTACAGTTACGTTTGTGATTTGTTTTTCTGTGTGGTTCTGTTGATTTTACACACACACACACACACACACACACACACACGGTTTGTTGCTTATTGACTTTATTTTTAGGAGTAAACAAATTACTATATATATATTTTTTTCTTTACCTGGATTCTGGTTAGGTAATTATATACATTTTTTTTTCTTCCTTCCCTCCCACCCTTCTTTCTTTCTTCTCCTTCCTTTTTCCTTTTATTTTTCTTTTCCTTCCTATTTCTTTTCCTTTATTTTCCCTCCCCTTCTTCCCCTTCTCTTCTTTCCGACAGGGTCTCCCTATGTTGCCCAGGCCAGCACTACGGGTGCACACCACCACATCCAGCTATATATTTTTAAAATCACTTTCGTAAACTCTCTTTCTTTCTAGTTATGCTTTTTGCCCAGAGTGGTTTTTTTTTTTTTTTTTTTTTTTTTTTTTTTTTTTTTGAGACAGGGTCTCACTCTGTCACCCAGCAGGCTGGAGTGCAGTGGTGCAATCTCAGCTCACTGCCACCTCTGCCTTCCAGACTCAAGCGATTCTCCTGCCACAGCCTCCCAAGTAGCTGGGATTACAGGCATTCACCACTACCACCCACCTAATTTTTGTATTTTTAGTAGAAATGGGATTTCACCATGTTGGCCAGGCTGGTCTTGAACTCCTGATCTCAAATGATCTACCTGCCTTGGCCTCCCAAAGTGCTGGGATTACAGGCATAAGCCACTGCGCCTGGCCTAAAGTTGTTTTTTTTTTTTTTTTTGATTTTTGTTTTTTTGTCTTTTTGAGACAGAGTCTCAATCTGTCGTCCAGGCTGGAGTGCAGTGGCGTGATCTCCACTCACTGCAAGCTCCACCTCCCGGGTTCACACCATTCTCCTGCCTCAGCCTCCGGAGTAGCTGGTACTACAGGCACCCGCCGCCACACCCAGCTAATTTTTTTTGTATTTTAGTAGAGACGGGGTTTCACCGTGTTAGCCAGGATGGTCTCGATCTCCTGACCTCGTGATCCGCCCGTCTCGGCCTCCGAAAATGCTGGGATTACAGGCGTGAGCCACCGCGCCCGGCCCTAAAGTTGTTTTAATATACTAGTGTAGTTATCCCAGCTTTCTTTTTCTTTTCTTTCTTTTTTTTTTTTTTTTTTGAGAAGGAGTCTGGCTCTGTCGTGGGGGCTGGAGTGCAATGGCCGGATCTCAGCTCACTGCAAGCTCCGCCTTCCGGGTTTACGCCATTCTCCTGCCTGAGCCTCCCGAGTAGCTGGGACCACAGGCACCCGCCGCCACACCCAGCTAATTTTTTTTGTATTTTAGTAGAGACGGGGTTTCACCGTGTTAGCCAGGATGGTCTCGATCTCCTGACCTCGTGATCCGCCCGTCTCGGCCTCCGAAAATGCTGGGATTACAGGCGTGAGCCACCGCGCCCGGCCCTAAAGTTGTTTTAATATACTAGTGTAGTTATCCCAGCTTTCTTTTTCTTTTCTTTCTTTTTTTTTTTTTTTTTTTTGAGAAGGAGTCTGGCTCTGTCGCCGGGGCTGGAGTGCAATGGCCGGATCTCAGCTCACTGCAAGCTCCGCCTTCCGGGTTTACGCCATTCTCCTGCCTCAGCCTCCCGAGTAGCTGGGACCACAGGCGCCCACCACCTCGCCTGGCTAGTTTTTTGTATTTTTTAGTAGAGATGGGGTTTCACCGTGTTAGCCAGGATAGTCTCGATCTCCTGACCTCGTGATCCGCCCGTCTCAGCCTCCCAAAGTGCTGGGATTACAGGCTTGAGCCACTGCGCCCGGCCCAGCTTTCTTTTAGTAATTGCATATTATTTTTCTATCTTTATATTTTCAAATTTTTAATTTATTTATTTATTTATTTATGTTTTAGAGACAGGGTCTTGCTGTGTCACTCAGGCTGGTTAGAGTGGCAAGATAATAGCTCACTGCAACCTTGAACTCCTGGGCTCAAGTGATCCTCCCACCTCAGCCTCTTGAGTAGTTAGGACTGCAGGCACGTGCCACCACACCAGGCTAGTTTATTTTTTGTAGAGATGGGGCCTTGATGTATTGCCCAGGTTAGTCTCCAACTCCTGAACTCAAATGATCCTCCTGTCTTGGCCTCCAAAAAGTGCTGAGATTATAGGTGTGAGCCAATGGACCTGGCCATATATATATATTTTTGAGCTGGCAGTATGTTATTCTGTTTTATGTGTATCCTTTTATATCCTTTTATGTGTATCCTTTATAGCATGCAATGTTAACGTGTGATTTTATAAATTATATATACATTTACATGAATATAAATTTTATAAATAGTATATTAGTTAGCATAGAATAAATTTTGCTGTGATAATTGTAACAGGCAGAATAATAGACTCCCAAAGATGGCTACATTCCATTTCCCAGACCTGAGAATATGTTATCTCACATGGCAAAAAAGACTTTGCAGATGTGATTAAGTTAAGGATCTTTTTTGAGACCAAGGCTTGCTCTGTCGCCCAGGCTGGAGTGCAATGGCATGATCTCAGCTCACTGCAACCTCCACACCCTAGGCTCAAGCAATTCTCCTGTCTCAGCCTCCCGAGTAGCTAGGATTACAGGCATGTGCCACCTTGCCCTGCTAATTTTTGTATTTTTAGTAGAGGAGGGGTTTTGCCATGTTGACCAGGCTGGTCTTGAACTCCTGACCTCAGGAGATCTGCCCGCCTCAGCCTCCCACAGTGCTGGGATTACAGGGGTGAGCCACCTCTCCCAGCCAACTTAAGAATATTGAGATGGGGAGATTATCTGGGCAGATTGAAGAGCGCAATGAATCATGTGATTCTTTTTTTTTTTTTTTTTTTTTTGAGACGGAGTCTCGCTCTGTCGCCCAGGCTGGAGTGCAGTGGCCAGATCTCAGCTCACTGCAAGCTCTGCCTCCCGGGTCTATGCTTCTCCTGCCTCAGCCTCCTGAGTAGCTGGGACTACAGGCGCCCGCCACCTCGCCCGGCTAGTTTTTTGTATTTTTTTAGTAGAGACGGGGTTTCACCGTGTTAGCCAGGATGGTCTCGATCTCCTGACCTCGTGATCCGCCCGTCTCGGCCTCCCAAAGTGCTGGGATTACAGGCTTGAGCCACCGCGCCCGGCTCATGTGATTCTTTTTTTTTTTTTTTTTTTTTTTTTTTTTTGAGACGGAGTCTCGCTGTGCTCCCAGGCTGGGGTGCAGTGGCGCGATCTCGGCTCACTGCAAGCTCCGCCCCCCGGGTTCACGCCATTCTCCCGCCTCAGCCTCCCAAGTAGCTGGGACTACAGGCGCCCGCTACCGCGCCCGGCTAGTTTTTTGTATTTTTAGTAGAGACGGGGTTTCACCATGTTAGCCAGGATAGTCTCGATCTCCTGACCTTGTGATCCACCCGCCTCGGCCTCCCAAAGTGCTGGGATTACAGGCTTGAGCCACCGCGCCCGGCCTCATGTGATTCTTAAAGGTGAAAGAGAGAGGCTGGGCGCAGTGGCTCATATTTGTAATCCCAGCACTCTGGGAGGCCAAGGCGGGTGGATCACGAGGTCAGGAGTTGGAGACCAGTCTGGCCAATATGGTGAAACCCCGTCTCTACTAAAAATATAAAAATTAGCTAGGCGTGGTGGCATTTGCCTGTAGTCCCAGCTGCTTGGGAGGCTGAGTCGAGAGAATCACTTGAACCCGGGAGGCGGAGGCTGCAGTGAGCTGAGATGGCACCACTGCACTCCAGCCTGGCTGACAGAGCAAGATTTTGTCTCAAAAAAAAAAAAAAAAAGAGGCCGGGCGCGGTGGCTCAAGCCTGTAATCCTAGCACTTTGGGAGGCCGAGACGGGCGGATCACAAGGTCAGGAGATCGAGACCATCCTGGCTAACACGGTGAAACCCCGTCTCTACTAAAAAGTACAAAAAACTAGCCGGGCGAGGTGGCGAGCGCCTGTAGTCCCAGCTACTCGGGAGGCTGAGCCAGGAGAATGGCGTAAACCCGGGAGGCGGAGCTTGCAGTGAGCAGAGATCCGGCCACTGCACTCCAGCCTGGGTGACAGAGCGAGACTCCGTCTCAAAAAAAAAAAAAAAAAAAAGAAAAAAAAAAGAAAGAGAGGCAGAAGAGGGGTCAGAGTCAGAAAGATTTGAAGACACCAAGTTATTGTCTTTGAAGAGGGAAAAAGGAAGTCACACTGGGAATGCAGGCAGCCTCTGGAAGTTAGAAAAGGCAACGAAATGGGTCCTAGAACTCCCAGAGCGAGGAATCCTGCTGCCACCTGGATTTGGGCCTAGTGATACCCATTTTGGACTTCTGACCTCTAGAACAGTAAAGTAATAAATAAGTGTTGTTTTAATCCACTAACTTTATGATCATTTGGTAGAGCAACAAATAGAGATCCAGTACAATAATAACCCCTCAGTCTCAGTGGTTTTCAAATACAAAAGTTTGTTTCTTGCCCATATTACGTGCCCTTCACAGTTTGGCTTTGGCTCTGTCCCATGTCTTCTGTGTCCCAGAACCCTGGCAAGAGAGGCTGCCCCTACCAGGGGGACACCAGGCTCAGGGCAGATGGAAAAGCACAATGGCAGAACCACATTGGGGCTTTGAAAGCATCAGAGAGGTGCTTTGATGCTCTGCTTCATGTCTTCTGTATCCCAGAGCCCTCTCTTGTCAGGGTTCTGGGATACAGAAGACATGGAGCAGAGTGAAAGCCAAACTGTGGGCTGAGCGCCGTGGCTCATGTCTGTAATCCCACCACTTTCTGAGGCCGAGGCGGGCAGATTACTTGAGGTCAGGAGTTTGAGATCAACCTGGCCAACATGGTGAAACGCTGTCTCTACTAAAAATATAAAAATCAGCCAGGTGTGGTGGTACTCACCTGTAATTCCAGCTACTCAGGAGGCTGAGGTGGGAAGATCACTTGAACCCGGGAGGCGGAGGTTGCAATGAGCTGAGATCATGCCACTGCGCTCCAGCCTGGGTGTCAGAGCAAGACTCTGTCTCAAAAACAAAACAAAACAAAAAAATAGCCAGGCGTAGTGGCACATGCCTGTAGTCCCAGCTACTCAGGAGGCTGAGGCAGGAGAATTGCTTGAACCCTGGAGGCGGAAGTTGCAAAGAGCCAGGATTGTGCCGCTGCACTCTGGCCTGGGCAACGGAGTGAGACTCTGTCTCAAAAAAAAAAAAAAAAAAATTAAAAACAGATATTCTCCCCAGTGTAGGAGATCAGTGTCAGATCTCCAAGGGTGGCACTGAAGGAAATGAGCCTGGACACCCTCCCAAGGTTAAAGTGACTAGCCCACTCCCAGGCTTCTTTTAGGTACCCCTTCCTGATCTCTAACCTTAATTATGGGGGGGCGCGGAGAGGAGAATAGTTGAAAACACAGCTGGTCTAGGAGATTCATTCCGTTTCATGGAACACCTTTGTGCAGGCTGTGTCCAGGAACAGCCGTAGACCACACAGTCAGGCTACCCAGCGTGTGGGCCCAGTAGCCAGGCTGGAACTCTATCTCCACTTACCTGCTGAGTGGCTGGCAGGAAGTTACTCAGCCTCTCGGTGAGCAACCCAAACTCTGTGTGTTAGTTGTTTGTTCATTGATAAAATTAGGCTTCTCATCATTCTCATCAACTTCACATGCTTGCTGTGAGGAACACATGAGCTGATGCCATCACAGCCTCCTCAGTAGGCAGCAGTAGGTGTTTAGGGAGCTGGCTATGGAGGCTGCCCCGCTCACTGCTTCCTTTCTAGGGGAGGCCAACTTCACATGCGTGCACACACACAAACAGGGTGGCCTGATGCAGACCAGCTGGTCTAGAAAGGCCTTCACGGCCTCAGGGAGCCTGGGAGGCGGCTTGGGGGAGACCATGAAACGCAGATAGACCAGAGACCCAGAGATCAGAGAGACCAAAGGACCCAGAGATCCACAGACATCCAGACACCAGAGGCAACAAGAAAGTGAGAGGCTCAGAGGCCCATTGAGACCCAGGCAGCTTGTTCTGTGTTACGAGGGGAAAAATAAAATAAAAAACAAAAGAAACAAAAGAGAGACCCAGGGAGCCTCACTGAAACCTAGAGACTCAGGGAGGCCAATAGATTCAGGGACACCCATAGAGAGCCAGAGACCCTGCCGCAGCAAGGCACAATCAGTGAATCAAAACTCGCTCACCAGGCCCTCGCAGTCCAGGCCTCATTTCCCGGCTGGGCACCTTGGCGCTGCGTTTATCAAGAGGGGAACAGGGATCCTAGCTCCCTGCCCGTCCTATGGGGTCTCAGGCCCTGGGGTCCAGCTGGCCTGCCTTCACATCTCTTATAGTTGATGAAGCTTTGGAGAGGCTTTCACCCTGGGGAGCCACAGCTGGGCGCCGACTGGGCTCACAGGCGGAGAGGCAGGCGGTGAAGGCCAAGCCCCGCCCCCCAGGAAGGCCCTGATTGGTGGACGGGCTGCTCTGGGCAGGGCCGCCCTCAGGCTATATAAACCCGCTCGCTGTCTACACGGGCGTTCTGCTCTGGGCAATTCCTGAGCTCGGGTAAGGCTCTCTGGAGGAGGAGGCTGGGCTGCTTGTGCGCGCCGAGGTGGAGATTGGCCCCGGGGTGGTCGACCGCCCGTTCTCCTCAGCCCCGTGGTTGGCGTCACTCTCTCGGGGATGAGGGTGGGTTTAGGACAGGAGCTTGAAATGTTTGAAGTGGCCCCATCAGCTTATTCTAAATTCAGGTATTTCTCTAATTTCGTTCATCCCTGAGGGCCTCAGTTTCCCCTCGGTGTAAGGGATCAGTGGCCCTTTCAACTCTGCTTTGGTGAGGGGTCGGGGGTGGTTGTGAGTTGGGGCCTGGAGGAGCAGTTAAGCTCTGGGGTTTTTTTCTTTTTTTGCCAGGCGCAGTGGCTCACGCCTGCAATCCCAGCACTTTGGGAGGTCAGGAGTGTGAGACCAGCCTGGCCAACACGGTGAAACCCCATCTCTACCAAAAAATACAAAAAATTAGCCGGGCGTGGTGGCGCATGCCTGTAATTCCAGCTACTCGGGAGGCTGAGGCTGGAGAATCACTTGAACCCGGGAGGCGGAGGTTGCAGTGAGCCGAGATCGCGCCACTGCACTCCAGCCTTGGCGACAGAGAGACTCTGTCTCAAAACACACAAACAAACAAAAGAAACCCGAAAAACCTCTTGGGGTTTTGGAGACCAAAGACTTCACTTTTAACTGGCTGTGAGGTTTTCAGTTTCCTCGTTTAAAAATGGGTCGAGTTAATCTTACCTCCTTACCAGAATGGAATAAGATAAGGCCCTTAAGCACAGCTCCAGGCACTTAGGAAGCCCTCAGCCGTGCTTGTTGCTGCTGTTACTCTGGCCTGTCCTGGGGTGCCAGGAGGAGGGCGGGGGTGCCACAGCCCATAGCAACTCTTTGCTTCTTTTCTGACCTCCCCACTCCTCTTGCATCCCAACTGCCTTCTATTCTGAGCCCCCAAGTCTCTGCACCCACCCCTCCGCCGTCCTGGCCCCTGTCACCACCCTCTTGATTTGTGGGCGTCATGGGGGTACATGCTAAGTCCTGAGCCTCCTTTCTCTACAGGTCAACCTGCCCCATCTCCATCTCTTATGAGATGAGTGACTCCCAAGACCCCACCACTTCCCCTGTAGTTACCACCCAGGTAGAGCTGGGGGGCTGCAGCCGGCAAGGTGGGGGCAATGGGTTCCTCCGTTTTCGCCAGCATCAGGAGGTCCAGGCCTTCCTCAGCCTTCTGGGTGAGTTTGGAGGGCTGGCACAGGAGGGACTGTGAGGCCAAGTGTGAAAGCAGACGTGAAGTGTGAGGTCTCACCTTCCTGTACAGACATCTGGGGCCTCTGACCCTCACCCTCTCAAGGTAACCCAGCTTAGGCAGGTAGGAGGAGAGTCCTCTCAGAAACTGGGTTCAGGGCCAGGCGCTATGACTCATACCTATAATCCCAACACTTTGGGAGGCTGAGATGGGAGGATTACTTGAGACCAAGAGTTCAAGACCAGCCTGGTCAACATAGTGAGACCTCATCTCTATTTACATTAAGAAAGAGAGAGAGAAAGAAGAGAGAGAGAGAGAGAGAGGGTTCAGTGGCGGCTTGGGCTTTGGAGCTTCTGATGCCACTCTTCTCCATGGAGGCGGTGGTAACCTGCGTCCTGTCTTCTTTACCCTCAGAGGACAGTTTTGTCCAGGAATTCCTCTCCAAAGACCCCTGCTTCCAGATTTCAGATAAGGTGAGAGAGCACAGGCTGGGGGTCTCTTGAGGTTCAGGTTGAGTTGGTGGGAATTGAGTGCCGCTGCTTTATTGGGTGCCCTGGTCTGGTAGGGAGAGCCACTCCCCTTCCACCCTTACCAGTTCATCTTTGCATACCCCTTCCCACCATTTTACTGACTTTCTTTCCCTGCAGCACAACCTCCTTGGGTGCAAATGAACCTGGGTGCAAGCCCCTCCTCCTCAGAGGATAACTAATCCCCCGACCCTGATCTGTCTCTGCAGTATCTCCTGGCCATGGTGCTGGTCTACTTCCAGCGCGCCCACCTGAAGCTCAGCGAGTACACCCACAGCAGCCTGTTCTTGGCCCTGTGAGTGGCGGGGGCAGGCAGTGGAGGCATTTGCTGGAGGTGTCGGATGGGACGGGGCAGATGTGTGGCCTCTGCTCCCTGACCCTGTGCCTCTGTGGCTAGGTACCTTGCAAACGACATGGAGGAGGACCTGGAGGGGCCCAAATGTGAGATTTTTCCATGGGCCTTGGGAAAAGATTGGTGTTTACGAGTGGGGAAATTCCTGCACCAGAGGGATAAGCTTTGGGCACGGATGGGTTTCCGGGCTGTTGTGAGCCGCCAGTGCTGTGAGGAGGTGAGGTTGTGGAGGCAGCCTGGGGTGTGGGGAAGGCTGGGATTCCCACCCCATTTACTGTCCACTCTGCTCCTCCCAGGTCATGGCAAAGGAGCCATTCCACTGGGCTTGGACTCGGGACCGGCGCCCCCACCATGGTGGGGTTCAGAGGGTCTGTCCACAGGTCCCTGTTCACCTTCCCCGGGGTCCTGGCCTCTCGCCGCCCCACTGTTCCCCCTGTGGCTTGCCCCAGCACTGCAGCCGCCACCAGCTTAAACCTGTGTCATCCAAGTACCCTTCTCTGACCTCGGAGTGTCATCGTCCTCCTTCCCAAAATTATCTCTCAAGGGTCAAAAACGCCTGGGGTGGGGACTTTCTCATTGTCTTGCCCCCGCAGATGCAACTGGAACCAGGCGCCTACTCCCTCCGCAGTGAGTGCAGGATGGGACAGCAGCTGCAGGGCTGGTGTGGGAGCTTGGGAGGCAGGAGTGAGGACCAACAGTATGAAAGGGAGTGCTGTGGGCCTGGAATGGACGTGCTGCCCTTCCTGTGTGAGCTTGGCAGGTTTCCTCTCTGAGCCTCACTCTTTCCTCTCCGCAGTCTTCCCAAAGCCTCCGGCACGCCCTGGGCACTGAAGCCCTGCAGGGTGAAGAACAGCACGCCTGCTGGCTCGCTGACTGACACACCACTGGCTGTGCCCCCACCCCTGCCCCTTCCTCCCAGCCCGCAGCTTGTGCCCACTCTGGTCCTGGTCCCCTCTAATAAATTCATGTCCACAGGACACCAACTGTGCTTAGGTCCTGGCCTGGTTCCTTGACCCAGGGTTGGGGTAGGGAGGAGGTGTCTACCAGGGTTATACCATGTGAGCACAGGCTGTGTAACAGCTTGGCCCCTTCCCATTGGTGGCCAGTTATTCTGAGCCTCAGTTTCCTCTCTGTGCTGTCCATGCCTATGGATGATGAGATCTGCACAGTCTAGATGGGATTAAGTGAGATGAGGTATCTGCAGCCCTTAGAAGAGGGCCAGGGAGCCGAGCCTGGTGGCTCACACCTGTAATCCCAGCACTTTGGGAGGCTGAGCTGGGTGGATCACTTGAGGTCAGGAGTTCAAAACCAGCCTGGCCAACATGGTGAAATCCCTTCTCTACTAAAAATACAGAAATTAGCGAGGCATGGTGGTGGGTGCCTGTAGTCCCAGCTACTCGGGACACCAAGGTGGAAGAATTGCTTGAACTGGGGAGGCAGAGGTTACAGCAAGTTGAGATCACGCCACTGAGCTCCAGTCTGGTGACAGAGTGAGGCTCTGTCTCAAAAAAAAAAAAAAAAAAAAGGAAAAAGGGGGGGTTGGGGCCAGGAACATATTGGGAAACAAAATTTGAATGGAAAACAGCTCTTTATTTAGTCTAGAAATGCCTTCAGGGCCAGGTTTACTTAGGAATAAGACTTGATCACTTCCTTGAGCTGCAATCAAATATAATATTGTAATTATAATAACCCCCTCTCCCCCAAGAGACATGGGGACTCAAAAGGGTTAATTTCTTTCTTTTTTTGTTTTTTTGAGACTGAGTCTCGCTCTGTCGCCCAGGCTGGAGTGCAGTGGCGGGATCTCAGCTTGCTGTAACCTCTGCCTCCCGGGTTCAAGTGATTCTCCTGCCTCAGCCTCCTGAGTAGCTGGGATTATAGGTGACCACCACTGTACCTGGCTAATTTTTTTGTATTTTTAGTAGAGATGGGGTTTCACCATGTTGGCCAGGCTGGTCTCGAACTCCTGACCTCACGATCCGCCCACCTCGGCCTCCCAAAGTGCTGGGATTACAGGCGTGAGCCACCGTGCACGGCCCAAAAAGGGTTAATTTCTTAATGGAGGAGATAGGAAGGCTTCCCAGAGGAGATGGCAATTGGACTGCACCTGGATATTCATGGAAGGACAGTCCATGATTATGGCTTGGTCTTTGGAGCCAGCTTTTTAAATTCAAATTCCAGGTCTCTGGGTTAGCTTGGCATGTTATTTAATCTCCCTGTGCCCTCATTGACTCATCTGTAAAATGGGTTATTCTGAGATGTGAATGGGTTAATCCCATGGAAGGGTTTAGAACAATGTCTGGCATGAACAAGTGTGAACGCTGGGTGTTCCAGTGGAGGAAACTGCCTAGAGAAAGGCTGGTGAGGAGGGTGTTTAGGGGGTGAAGATGGAGAAGGGTAGCAGAGAATAGACAGAGTTAAGAAAGCCTGGAGACTGAGGACATTAGAAGCCAACACAAGGACTAAAAAGTATTTTTAATATGTTTTTCCAATAGATAATATATTCACGTGTATATTTTAAACCAAGAGCCACCCTCCTACCCCTGACTTCAGCTCCCTGGTTCTCTGCCCTGAAATCAACGAAAGCAATGTTTCTCCTGTCTTTCCAGAGAAAGAGTCTAAACTTATAGAAGCCCAAGTGGTATAATAAAAATTTTTAAAAATATATAGATGGCTGGGTGTGGTGGCTTACACCTGTAATCCCAGAACTTTGGGAGGCCAAGATGGGAGGATCACTGGAGCCCAGGAGTTCAAGACCAGCCTGGGCAACATAGTGAGACCTCATCTGTGCCAAAAAATTTAAAAATTAGCTGGGTGTGGTGGTGTGTGCCTGTAGTCTCAGCTACTTGGGAGGCTGGGGTGGGAGAATCACTTGACTCCAGGAGTTGGAGGCTGCAGTGAGCTATGATCGCACCAGGGTGCTCCAGCATGGGCGACGGAGCGAGAGCCAGTCTCAAAATACATATGTATGTCTATTTGGTTCCTGACAGAGCTCCTGAAACCCTTGTAATTTTCTTTTTTCTCGCTCTGTTGCCCAGGCTGGAGTGCAGCGGCACGATCTCGGCTCACTGCAAGCTCCGCCTCCCGGGTTCACGCCATTCTCCTGCCTCAGCCTCCCGAGTAGCTGGGACTACAGGCGCCCACCACCACGCCCAGATAGTTTTTTGTATTTTTAATAGAGACGGGCTTCCACCGTGTTAGCCAGGATGGTCTCCATCTCCTGACCTTGTGATCCGCCCACCTGAGCCTCCCAAAGTGCTGGGATTACAGGCGTGAGCCACTGCGCCCGCCCTTAACCCTTGTAATTTTCTAAGTGATAGAAGTGTCTTTTCTTGATAGCAACCCTTCCACCTCTATTAATCCTAATAAGATTATTACACCTGAGTTTATGCTAATGAGGTGACAAGACCAGGGGCTGGGGGACTAAAGATTGGGTTATAAAAATGGGTGGATGTGCTGGGAGGGTAGAGAGGGCCTGGAAGCTCTGTGTACCATACCCCCAGTGCCTTGCCCTGTGCATCTCTTGCATCTGGCTGTTTTGGAATTGTTTCCTTTATAATAAACAGGTAATATCCTAGGAAGTGAGGCACTTTCCTGAGTTCTGGGAGTTGTCTACTGCATTATCAAACCTGAGGAGGCGCTGGGGGAACCTCTGAATTTGTAGTTCGCCAGAGAGAAGCATTCCCTGGGTACCCCATTTGTGGCTGGTATCTGAAGTGGGGGCAGCCTTCGGGTACTGAAGCCTTAACCTGTAGGGTCTGTGCTAACTCCAGAAGTAAGTGTCAGAATGGAATTGAATTGTTCAACACCCCATTGGTATTGGAAAATTGGTGTGGAAAAATGTATTTCGTGAAAAAAAGACAACACACTGATATGTATATATTTCCCACACCGTTTTTATTAAATGCCAGAATTCTCTGCATCCTGTTGTGCACTTATGAATGCATTATGAAGTTTGTTGTTTTTTTTTTTGAGAAAGTCTTGCTTTGTTACCTAGGATGGAGTGCAGTGGTGCGATCTTGGCTCACGCAACTTCCACTTCCTGGGGTCAAGCAATTCTCCTGCCTCAGCCTCCCGGGTAGCTGGGATTATAGGCACGCACTACCATGCCCTGCTAATTTTTGTATTTTTAGTAGAGACAGGGTTTTGCCATGTTGGCCGGGCTGGTCTCGAACTCCTGACCTCAGGTGATCTACCTGCCTCAGCCTCCCAAAGTGCTGGGATTACGGGCATGAGACACTGCACTGGCTTTTTTTTTTTTTTTTTTTCCTTTTTGTGAGACAGCATTTTGCTCTGTTGCCTAGGATGGAATGCAGTGGCACAATCTCGGCTCACGGCAGCCTCCGCTTTCAGAGTTCAAGCGATTCTCCTGCCTCAGCCTCCCAAGTAGCTGGGATTGCAGCCATCTGCCACCATGCCTGGCTAATTTTTGTATTTTTAGTACAGAACGGGATTTCACCATGTTGGCCAGGATGGTGAAGATGGTCTTTTATTCATACATTTCTTGCTACAGCTGTGTTGTATTAATCTTTTTTTTTTTTTTTTTTTGAGACGAAGTCCCGCTGTGTCGCCCAGGGTGGAGTGCAGTGGCCGGATCTCAGCTCACTGCAAGCTCCGCCTCCCGGGTTCACGCCATTCTCCTGCCTCAGCCTCCCGAGTAGCTGGGACTACAGGCGTCCGCCACATCGCCCGGCTAGTTTTTTGTATTTTTTAGTAGAGACGCGGTTTCACCGTGTTAGCCAGGATGGTCTCGATCTCCTGACCTCGTGATCCACCCGTCTCGGCCTCCCAAAGTGCTGGGATTACAGGCTTGAGCCACCGCGCCCGGCCTAATCTTTTTTTTTTTTTTTTTTTTTGAGACGGAGTCTTGCTCTGTCGCCAGGCTGGAGTGCAGTGGTGCAATCTCGGCTCACTGCAACAACGTCTGCCTCCGCGGTTCAAGTGATTCTCCTGCCTCAGCCTCCCGAGTAGCTGGGATTACAGGCACGCACCACCACGCCTGGCTCATTTTTTGTATTTTCAGTAGAGTCAGTGTTTCCCCATGTTGGCCAGGATGGTCTCGGACTCCAGACCTCATGATCCGCCCGCCTCGGCCTCCCAAAGTGCTGGGATTACAGGCGTGAGCCACTGCGCCTGGCCATCTTTTTTTTTTTTTTTTTTGAGATGGGTCTCACTTTGTCACCCACGCTGGAGTGTAGTGGTGCGATCTTGGCTCACTGCAGCCTCGACCTCCTGGGCTCAAGACATTCTCCCGCCTCAGCCGCACAAATAGCTAGGACCACAGATGTGCACCACCATGCCCTGCTAAATTTTGTATATTTTGTAGAAAGGGGGTTTTGCCATGTTGCCCTGACTGGTCTTGAACTCCTGAGCTGAAGGGATCCCCCGACTTTGGCCTCCGAAAGTGCTGGGATTATAGGTATGAGGCACCACTCCAGGCCTTGTGTTCTTGTTTATGGATATACCATAAAGTACCTAATTGCTTATTGATCAACATTTAAGTTGTTTCTAGGATTCTGGTAATCCTATGGTGTGAGACTTTTTTTTTCCCTCCAGATGGAGTCTTGCTCTGTTGCCCAGGCTGGAGTGCAATGGCACAATCTCAGCTCACTGCAACCTCCGCCTCCTGGGTTCAAGCTATTCTCCTGCCTCAGCCTCCCGAGTAGCTGGGATTACAGGCATAGGCACATGCCACCGTGCCCGGCTAATATTTTGTATTTTTAGCAGAGATGGGGTTTCACCATGTTGGCCAGGCTGGTCTTGAACTCCTGACCTCAGGTGATCTGCCCACCTCGGACTTTATTCTTAAAGACAGGATCTTGCTCTATTGCCCAGGCTGGAGAAGTGACACAATCATAGCTCACTACAGCCTCCAACTCCTCAAGCCATCCTCCCATCTCAGCCTCTGGAGTAGCTGGGATGACAGGCATGCACCACCACACCTGGCTAATTTTCTAACTTTTTTATAGATGGGGTCTCATTATGTTGTCTCATTATGTTGCCCAGGCTAGTCTCAAACTCCTAGCCTCAATTAATTCTCCTGTCTAGGCCTCCCAAAGTGTTAGGATAATAGGAATGAGCGACCACACCCAGACCATGATTTTTTAAAAAATATATATGGAGAAAAATACTCCTGTAAGATGTTAATTGTAAATGTTTTCTTCAGTCCATCATTTTGACATAACTGTATGGATTTTTTTTTTTTTTTTTTTTTTTTTTTTGAGACGGAGTCTTGCTCTGTCACCCAGGCTGGAGTGCAGTGGCCGGATCTCAGCTCACTGCAAGCTCCGCCTCCCAGGTTCACGCCATTCTCCGGCCTCAGCCTCCCGAGTAGCTGGGACTACAGTATGGATTTTTAATGTAGTAAAAAATGCAATTTTATGACTTTTGGGTTTTGTGTCATAGTTAAAAAGACCGTTTCCACACTGAGATGATATAAAAAGTTTCTCCTTTAGCTTCTGGCTGTGTTTTTTTGTTTTTTGTTTTTTTTGAGATGGAGTTTCGCTCTTGTTGCCCAGGCTGGAGTGCAATGGTGCAATCTCCACTCAACGCAACCTCCACCTCTGTCTCCCGGGTTCAAGCAATTCTTCCAAAGTGGTGGTGATCATTTTACCCTCTCTTGGTGTATGAGAGCTCCAGTTCTTCTCTATCCTTGACAACATGACAACACTTGATTTGGTCAATCTTAAATTTTAGCAATTCTAGCAGGTGTTCTTTGAGAAGCAGTCCTTCTAGTGACTTTAGTTTACATTTCCCTAAGAGTAATGCACTCAGTGCTTTTTCATGTGCTTATTTGCCATCCAGAGATCTTTTTGGATGAAGTGTCTATTCAAATGTTTTGTCCATATTTTGACAGGCACGGTGGCTCACCCTGTAATCCCAGCACCTTGGGAGGCAGAGGTGGGCAGATCACTTGAGGTCGGAAGTTTGAGACCAGCTTGGCTAACATGGTGAAACACCATCTCTACTAAAAATACAAAAATTAGCCTGGCGTGATAGCAGGCACCTGTTACCCCAGCTACTGGGGAGGCTGAGGCAGGAGAATTGCTTGAACTCGGGAGGCAGAGGTTGCAGTGAGCCAGGATCATGCCACTTCACTCCACCCTGGGTGACTGAGGAAGACTCCATCTCAAAAACAAAAACAAACACAAACACCAGAAAACAAATGTTTTGTCCATTTTTATTGGATTTTTATTCAATTGTAAAAGTTCTTTACACAAGTCCTATATCAGATAGAATTTTCACAAATATTCTTCCTAGTCTATGGCTTATCTTTTCATTTTTAATAGTTTTGTGCATTTTGAAGAACAAAAGGGTTTTATTTTGATGAAGTTCAATTTATTGATTTCCTCTATCATTTATACTTTTTGTGTCATATTTAAGAAATCTGGCCAGGTGCCAAAGTTCACACCTGTAATCCCAGCACTTTGCGAGGCTCAGGCAGGAGGACTGCTTGAGCCCAGAAGTTCATGACCAGCCTGAGTAACACAGCAGGACCCCATTTCTACAAAAAACTTAAAAATTAGCTGGGTGTCGGGGCACGTGCCTGTAGTCTCAGCTACTCAGGTGGCTGAGGTGAGAGATCTCTGGAGCCCAGGAGTTTAAGGTTACAGTGAGCTGTGATCAGGGCACTGCACTCCTGCCTGGTCAATGAAAGCAAGACCCTGCCTTTAGAAAAGAAAAAAGAAATCTTTTCTAAACCCAATATTGTTAAGATAGTCTCCATTTTTATCAAATCCATCTACTTCTGCCTGCCACCTCTCTAGTTTAAGCCACCGTTCTCTGTCCCTGGACACCTGCGCAGAAAGCCTAGGAGCTGGTTCCATCCCTCACTCATCAGATTAGATCAGCGGCTCTTAACTTTTGAGGGGTCATGGGCCCTAGAGTCCTGGGAACGCTATGCAGTTTCCTCAGCAAAATGCTTGCATCCACAACCTGCAAGGCTGCAGCAGCTGCTGGGCTGGGACTGCGAGACCAGCGAAAAGCCCTGACTTGGGAGGGTCTCAGGGGTCTCTGCAGTCTCCCCACCCACACCCCCGGCCTCCGCGCTGAATCCTGGCCCCCCAACTTCTTGCAGCCCGTGAAGCAGGAGCTCCGGGTCCTGGAGGTGGGGAGTGGGGACTGCCGTCCTGCTTGGGCCTCTGCCGCCCTCTCCTGGGTAAGGTGATACATGGGCGCTTCCAGGTGGGTGGGCTGAGAGCTTGGGGGAGAGGACAGGGATGTCCACCTCTCGAAGTTTCCAGGTTCAAGAAACCCCAGAACGTTAAAGAAAGATGGGCTCCCGCAATTGCCCATCCCCATCCCATAGGCTGCACGCATGCGGAAAGCCGGGCCAAGCGGGGCATGGACTTACCCAAGGTCACGCAGCGAGCCCGGTCCCCCAGGGTTCCCCTGGGGAGCGCCGAGCAGGGGCGCGGCCCTGCGGGGAGAGGCTGCCGTTTACGGAGTGTCCGGCAGGGGTCTGCTCGCTGCCAGCCCGGTCCCTCTTCAGAGCAGCTGCCGCAGCCCGAGGTAATCTCAGCCCCGTGCCTGGGCGGACTGGGAGCGGCGGGAGCAGCTGCGGCCGCGCGGAGCGAGGGGAGCTGGGGACGGGGCGGGCCCGGGACTGCCGGAGGCGGCGCCGCCGCCCGATCGCCCGGGAATGCCCGCCGGGGCGCGCGTGGGGTGCGGCCGTCCGGCCCTGCAACTCGAGCTGCTGCCCCTGGTTAAAAATACCCCCTGCCCGGCCCTCCCCCTCCTCTCCCCACGGTGCCCTTCCGCCGCGCCCCAGAGCCTCCCCGCCCCACCCGCGCAGGCCCCTCCCCGGGGACTGCTCTGCCTTTTACTAATTTGTCCTCTCGCGGAATTGGCCCCCGGCCTGCGGAGGGAGGGGCGGGGAGACACCGTGGGTAAGAGATAGTCAGAGACCGTGCCGGAGAGATAAGGGAGAGCCGAGAGGAAGCGGGGTAGGAGCCCCAGGAGGAGGAGGAGGAGGAGAAGGAGAAAGGGAGGGCGGAGGGCGGAGGGGCGGCGGGAGAAGGGCGGGGAGGAGCGCTCTTCCTGGTTGGGCCCAGCCCTGAGCTGCCACCGGGAAGCCAGTCTCAGGGACCGCAGCGACCCCCAAACACCCCTCCCCCAGGTAAGAAGCTGGGTGGCCGAGCCAGGATTCTTTGACCCTGGCCACTGCTCCCGGGCTGAGGGGCTGCCCCAGTTCGGCCCCTTCTGGGGGCCCTCTGCGTGCCTGGGGCAGGGGCGGGGGCTGGAGGAGCGGCACAGCCTGGGCGCCTGTCCCAGCCTGGCTCACAGCTGTCCCCAGGGGCTGGGCTAGGGCCCACCAGCTCTGATATGAGCCTGCTGCGGGATGTTCCCAGGGACTGGGTTAGGGCCCACCAGCTCTGATATCGAGCCTGCTGAGGGGGCCTGAGGAGGGGGACCCCGACTGTCTGGGGTTTTCAGCCCACGGCACGGAGCCGGTGCGCAAGGAGCTTGGTTAATTTGGGGAGGGGTTGCAGGCCAGTGAACAGGATCAAAGAGGCCTTCCCTGCTGTGTCCCACCTGCCCAGTTCCTTGTGCTGTCTGGAGGCTCCGCCCTGCCCCACCTGACCTGCTGGCTCACCACTGAGCTGCAAGCCCCTGACAATGGGATCCGGGAAAGGAGAGGTGGCCGGCACGCCTAGGAACTGGGAAACCCCTTTCTTGTATTCACTGGGAGCACCGAGAGGTGGCTAAGAACCCTACTTCTGTGAGGGGAGCAGTGAGGCAGGGAAACCCCAGGTTTGGGGATGGATAAGCAGGGGCAGGAGAGCAGCGCTTGCAGGCAGGAGCCCGGATTCTAGTCTTAGGAAGGCCTGCGTTCTGAGCAGGCCCATCTTTCCGGCAGGATGGCGGAGGAGATCATCACACCGGTGTACTGCACCGGGGTGTCAGCCCAAGTGCAGAAGCAGCGGGCCAAGGAGCTGGGCCTGGGCCGCCATGAGAATGCCATCAAGTACCTGGGCCAGGATTATGAGCAGCTGCGGGCGCGATGCCTGCAGAGTGGGACCCTCTTCCGTGATGAGGCCTTCCCCCCAGTGCCCCAGAGCCTAGGTTTCAAGGACCTGGGTCCCAATTCCTCCAAGACCTATGGCATCAAGTGGAAGCGTCCCACGGTGAGAGGGGCCATCCTGGGTGGGACTCGGCTGAGCCCAGATCCTGGATGAGGAGTAGGGATGGGACTTCATGTCTCTGGTGGGCAATGGGGTCAGGGGTGGCCTGGTGCCAATTTCTGGGAGGGGCTGGCCCAGGAACAGGACTCTGGGTCTCTCGCAGGAGCTGCTTTCAAACCCCCAGTTCATCGTGGATGGAGCCACCCGCACAGACATCTGCCAGGGAGCACTGGGTAGGCCCCCAGGGCGCGGGGTCCTGGGTGTTTTTTCCACAGTAGTTCCCCATTCCCGCTCCTTCAGGCTCTGCCCCAACCCCTCCCTCTTGCAAGCCCAGGCAGGCTCTGGCTATCAGCGCTGGGGCTGGTTTGCCCAGATTACTGGGTCTTTTCTGCAAGCTGAGGGGAGTTAAGTGGCACCCTGGCCAAGGAACCCCAGATTCTCCCTAGCACCTGCTTCCCCCCGGGGCAGGTTGGTAGAGCAGGCTGATGTGCTCCCTCCCTCCCCAGGGGACTGCTGGCTCCTGGCGGCCATTGCCTCACTTACTCTTAATGACACCCTCCTGCACCGAGTGGTTCCACATGGCCAGAGCTTCCAGAATGGCTATGCCGGCATCTTCCACTTCCAGGTGAGGGCCCCTCTGGGGAGGAGGGGAGCAGGCACTGGGGGAGATGCAGAAGGATGACCCACAGCACCTGCAGTTAGGGCCACACCCTGTGGGGCCAGTCCTCCCTGTAGCAGGTATTTGACCTCTCAGTGCCATCTCGGGTCTGTCATGTGTGAAGTGACTGGGCTGGGCAGGTATTTCAGCTGGCAGTTTTCCTGGGTGGTTGTATGTATCAGGTGGAAAGTGCTTGAAAGAACAGAAAGATGTTTATGTTATATCCTGTGGGACAAATTCTGATCCTCCCGGAGGTCGGTCTCAGTTGCCCCATCTGAGAAAGGAGTGGTCGCTGGGGAAAACAGATCAGCCTGCGTGGCCTTCTCCACCTGTCAGGCCTCCTATCCCCCAACTCCTGCGCTTTGGCAAGGTCTGACTGAGCCCAGCAGAAAAGAAAGACTCGGGATTAAGTCTATGTAAACGAGCTTTTCCTGACGGTGTGCCCAGGGTCCATTTTTCAAGTCACACCAATCAATTCTTAATGATCTGCCTTTGGGAGAGACATGCCCAGCAACCAGGAATGAAGCCCTCCGGCCTTGGAGGCCCCAGCCCTGCCCGAAGGACTCCTATGTGTTCCCTCCTTCTGCCTGGTTAGAGAGCCCCTTAGGCTATTCTGTCCTTGCCCGCGTTGCGCGGGTGGAGGTGGTCCTCGGAACCAGGGCGCGGAACCCACGGTGCCGATCCACTTTGGCTCAGCGCCACACCCACCCGCTTTAGTCTGCAGGGGCGCAGCCTCACCCCCTTCCCTCGCTCCTCCAATCCACTCCTTCCTGGCCTTCGATTGGCCAGTTCAGTACCCGCCACCCACACTCTCCACAACCTGGGCTCGTAGGGCCGCCTCCTCTCCTCCCCGCCACCCTCCCCGCGTTGTCCTGGCCTCGACCCCTCAGATGATACCTGGAGTCCTTGGTCGTTTCTGACCCCAGACGCCTTGGGCCACGATCCTGCCCTGGGAAACCTGCCCCTTGTGGCATCTCTGAAGCAAAGCATCTGCCTATCTTATGGTTGCAGGATCTGGATGCCACATTTTCACTGCTCATCCAATGACATAGGTGTCCCCTAACCCCCTAGAATAGGGAGGGAAGAGCTAGGGGGCCATGGCCTAAAAGGGGGCTAGTTTTGGAAAGCCCAGGCCCGAGAGCTTTCCCACCTCTCTGTGCCTGAGGAGGAACCCTGTTTGTTCAGTGACTCACTAAAGGCTTTGTGCCTCTGTGCTCTTGTTTAAATCTTCCGTGAAGAAGGCACTGCTGCTCCTTTTTATTGATAGGGAAACTGAGGCTCAGAGGCGATAATTTTCCCAGGATCATGTAGCTAGTGTATCTCCAGCATACATGTACATATCAAATATACACGTCTATATGTGGTATGCATGTATTAGTATACATCAAATATGCATATATCTAGTATATACTGTACAGGCAAAGGAAAGCATCCCCTTAGCCCTCTGAGGGTTCACTGAAAAATCAACTCACAAAAGGAGGTTAGTAGGAGAAATGGCAGACAAATTGATTAGCCTGCAGTGTGGGGTCGGGAACCACAGAGTGATCACCCCAGCCCCACAGTGGGTACAGAAGCGTATATACATACCATCCCGAGGTTACGGGAAGAATGGGGGCTCGAAAATGGCCAAAACCAGGTTCTGGTGGTGAATCAGGTTATAGTGGCAAGACAGGCTATGGAAGGGGAGAAAAGGGGGGCTGGGTAGCAAAGGCGGTCTTGTTATGTAGATGAAACCTCACAGATAGCAGCCCTCAGACAGAATAGATGATAATTATTTCTTTCAGACCTTTAAAGGGTGTCAGGCTCTCAGTCTGACAAGGGAAGGCCTTAGAGAAAGCCTGGCACCATCAATGCAGATTTTCTCTACGGATGCAAATCTCCCCCACAAAAGACAGTATTACAGGGCTACTTCTGTTTGCAGACCCTCTGAACAGCTATCTCAAAATATGTTGAAGAAGTATATTTTGGGGTGAAATGCTTTGATTTCCTTCAATACCCAGATACATGTACCTAGTGTATATGTAGCATACATGTATCTAGAGGTATACATGCATCTAGCATGTATCTAGTATATGTGATCAAGTATACACACATCTAGTATGTATCTGGTACACCTGATATAGTATACATCTAGTATGTATCTAATATATATGATTTAGTCTACATATATCTATTACGTATCTGGGATCTAGAATCCTGCATCTGGGAAGTTATGTATCTAGATACATATCTAGATCCTAAAATGTATCTAGGATCTAGAATCCTGCATCTAGGAAGGTAGAGGTAAGGGTGGAGCTCAGGTCTGGGGGATTCCAAAGCAGGTACTCACCGTGCCCCTCCCCTACAGCTGTGGCAATTTGGGGAATGGGTGGACGTGGTCGTGGATGACCTGCTGCCCATCAAGGACGGGAAGCTAGTGTTCGTGCACTCTGCCGAAGGCAATGAGTTCTGGAGCGCCCTGCTTGAGAAGGCCTATGCCAAGTGAGTAGCGGCCGAGGGGACAGCTCCAGCTTCCAGCCCCTCTAGGGGTGGGGGCTCCTGATTGTCTTTGCAGAGGGTCCTGCTTGATGTCAGAGCACTGACCTGGAGCTGCCCACAGGGTAAATGGCAGCTACGAGTCCCTGTCAGGGGGCAGCACCTCGGAGGGCTTTGAGGACTTCACAGGCGGGGTCACCGAGTGGTACGAGTTGCGAAAGGCTCCGAGTGACCTCTACCAGATCATCCTCAAGGCGCTGGAGCGGGGCTCCCTGCTGGGCTGCTCCATAGACGTGAGTGCACCCGGCCCCGATGCTTTGGGGTACCCTGGAACCCTGGTATTGTGACCTGTCACATTTTCCAAAAGTCCTCACCCAGGCTCTGATCCAGACCCCTGTCCTGCACCTAAGCTCCATCTCTGGATGCATACCCAGCCTCATCCATCACTTCCACCCCCATGCCTGGTGTCATTCCTGTCCTCACCTCCCCATTCCTTCCCCAAAACTTCATACCTCAGCTCTTTCCTGCGCTTGTTTTCCCGACCATCTACCATGCTGTTTCCCTCATTCCTGTCATCTCAATCCGTGCCATCCTCTGTCCAGTTCACCAGCCTCAGATTTCATCTCCTGGTCTCAGTTCCCACCCATCCCTGGCCTCAATCCCACACTCACTCCATTCCCACCCTTCCCTGCTCCTCTGTTCCCACACTCAGCTCCGTTCCCCGGTTCTGGACGCCAGACTTGACCCCAATATCACTGCCATCTGCAGCTCTAACCCCAGCTCCCATTCCCATTTCTAACCGACCCTCCTGTCCTCACATCTTTCTCCGTGAGGCCCACTGAGGGCCGTGTGGCTCTGGTGGGCTGTGCACGGCTGTGTGTGTGCACAGGCATGTTCGCACAGGTTCTGGTCAGCCCTGGCCAGTAGCAGTGTCGGCCTGGGCTCCCCCGTCCCAGTGGCAGCTTTGGTGGGGTATCCAGGCTACCCCTCGCCAAAAGAGCAGCATCTGTATGTGGGGGTGTCTATAGGTGGGGGTGACAAACTAGGTGGGATCGGGGTCCCTGCTTGCTGCTCCTAGAACTATTGTATGTACAAGTGGGAACATCCAAGACCCTGAATGCTGGGGGCTCATCTGATACAGTGGGGGGACCTAGCCACTGACCACAGTGTGTGCCTCTTCAGATCTCCAGCGTTCTAGACATGGAGGCCATCACCTTCAAGAAGCTGGTGAAGGGCCACGCCTACTCTGTGACCGGGGCCAAGCAGGTACTGCCCTGGGTGGGGCCTTCCCTGCAGGGCGGTTCCTGCCCCGTGGCCTGTCCTTGCCTCTCTGGCACCTGACCAGGGCTGTGGAAGGTGCTGGCTCCTCCCTTCCCCTCTTGCAGCACCTTATCTCTCTTCTGGGGACACCCATCTGAGATGCCTATCATGTCCTGCCCTGACTGACTGTAGTTCATGTGCACAGCTGCCTGCCTGGGCTATGAATTCCAGGAGGACAGGCTTCATCTGGGTGCTGAGCAGGGCTTGGAGACGATGAGGGTATGGGAGGCGGAGTGTTAAAGTGCATGCATGGGCCAGGTGCAGTGGGTCACACCTGTAATCCCAGCACTTTGGGAGACTGAGGCGGGTGGATCACTTGAGGTCAGGAGTTCAAGACCAGCCTGGCCAACATAGTTAAACTCTGTCTCTACTAAAAATACAAAAATGAGCCGGGCATGGTGGCAGGTGCCTGTAATTCCAGCTACTAGGGAGGCTGAGGCAGAAGAATTGAATTGCTTGAACCCAGGAGGCGGAGGTTGCAGTGAGCTGAGATCGCACCACTGTACTCCAGCCTGGGTGACAGAGCAAGACTGTCTCAAAAAAAAAAAAAAAAAAAAGTGCCTGCTGGAAGCTAGCACTGACAGGAGCTCTGGGAAACAGGTGAACTACCGAGGCCAGATGGTGAACCTGATCCGGATGCGGAACCCCTGGGGCGAGGTAGAGTGGACGGGAGCCTGGAGCGACAGGTGAGGGGCAGTGGGTACTGTCTGGGTGCCTTGGGGAAACTGTTAGGTGCCCCGACATTTCTGCTCGGGGCTCTACCAGGCCAGGCTGGACTCAGGATTGAGCAGAGGGACCCATCTTCATGCAACTGGGTCTGGGGGACTGCCCTAACAAAGCTCAGGCTGTGCGGGCCTGTGCCCAGCCGTCGGGTGTGCACAGGGCGTCTGACTGGCCCTGATGAGACCACTTTGGGGCTTGACCTTGAGGAGGCCACCTGGGTTGGGCTGGGGGAAGACAGGCCAGGGTAGACAGGCCCCAGGGACAGAGGCCAGGCAGGTCAGTGCCACCAGCCCTGGCAGAGCCCGGCTCCTCACAGCTCCTCAGAGTGGAACAGCGTGGACCCATATGAACGGGAGCAGCTCCGGGTCAAGATGGAGGACGGGGAGTTCTGGTGAGCGCCCCCTCCCCTTCTCCCCCACCTCTCCACCCCTACACATCAGCTCTGTGCCCTGACGGGCTGTGCCTCACCTGTGCACCTCCTCCCTCAGGATGTCATTCCGAGACTTCATGCGGGAGTTCACCCGCCTGGAGATCTGCAACCTCACGCCCGACGCCCTTAAGAGCCGGACCATCCGCAAATGGAACACCACACTCTATGAAGGCACCTGGCGGCGGGGGAGCACCGCGGGGGGCTGCCGGAACTACCCAGGTGACCTGAGTTCGGGGACGCGGAGGTTGCACACAGGCGGGCTATGGTTCTTGCTGCTTCCTGGCTTAGGGGCTCCAGAAGGCACGTCATCTCACTGAGCCTCTGTTTCCTCACTTGCAAGATATAGGCTGATCTCTTGAATTTGCTTTGAGGAGTAAAATATTAAATGTCTTCACACATTTTAAAGAGGCAAGCTTGACTCACCGTCCTGGGGCCTGAGCCCAGTGTGCTCACGCGGGGAGAAGATCTTGTGGCCATCCAGCCACCTGCTTGTCACTCCTTTCCTGGGCCCTTCCCTCCTGCCTTCTCTTTTTTTTTTTTTTTTTTTTCCTGAGACAGAGTCTCACTCTGTGAGTACAGTGGCCTGACCTCGGCTCACTACAACCTCCATCTCCCGGGTTCAAGCAATTCTCCTTCCGTAGCCTCCCGTGTAGCTGGGATTACAGGCACCTACCACACCCAGCTAATTTTTGTATTTTTAGTAGAGACGGGTTTCTCCATGTTGGCCAGGCTGGTCTCGAACTCCTGACCTCAGGTGATCCGACCACCTTGGCCTCCCAAAGTGCTGGGATTATAGGCGTGAGCCACTGCTCTAGGTCCCTTCTGTCTTCTCTTGCCATCTTTCCCTGGGCTTCTAGATCCATGTGGCTGACATGGGCCACAGCCTGGCCTCTCAGTTCCTTGTCACTCTCACCTGCAGCAGGCTTTTCCTGTACCTTAGCTCAGCCCCCACCACGAGGGCACCAGAGCTGCTTTGCCTTGCAAACAGCCGCTCTCTGACCTCCACCTTGGACTCTTTCTACTCCCTTAGTCTTCAACCCTTGGACCAAGCCAGCCCGTTGAACTCACCACTTGTATACCATCCTGCCTCTCCTGTCTTGCCTTTTCTCCTTACCTAGGTTAGAGCTATCATTTTAATCTTGTTCCTACAAACACCTTCTGTCCCCTGGCCCCTGTCTCCCATCATCTGGCACAAAACCCATCCTAGTGGAACCCAGCTCTCCACCGGCTTGGGAACCATTGAGTATGGCAGGAGAGAAATCACATAACTGATGCCATATTTTCCCTGTAAATTCATAGCCACAAATCTCAAATAAGCATTTTCCATGATCCCCAGCAATTCCACTACTGGTTAGTAACGATTCCACTCTCACCTCCACCTCTCCCCATTGTTACTCTCACCTTCGGGCCTGGCCTTACACATCATTGAAATGATAGACGTTGTCCTGCAGGACACCTCGTGTTCCCACCTCCAAATCCCCCAGCCTTCTGCACCTGTGCCTGTGTCCTCACTGCCTCCCCACCTGCGACAGTGGCAGAACAGTCCCTGCTCATGGGGACCGACCCCCACCTCTGCTCCGGATCCCATTCTCCCTGACCTGTGAAAGCATTTGCTCCGTCATCTGTCACCTCTCTCCAGCGTCATTATGGAAAATCTTCTGTCTTAACACAAAGCAGCCCTCTCGAACCCACTTCCCTGTTCATTTCTCTGCCCTCCTTCAAAGCACAATTTCTCGGGAATTACCATACTCCCTATTTCCTTTCTTACTTCTGCTTCATTGCTTAACCCTTCGCAGTCCAGCTTCATCCCTACTATGCTGCTAAAACCGCCCTTTCAAAGGTCACTTACAGCTTTGGCCTTGCCAGATCTGCTGCTGTGCTGTTCTCCTGTGCTTCATTCTCAGCACGGCTCCCTGCCCTCTGTTTTGAAGCATTCTTCTCCCTTGTAGGGATCCAATTTCAGTCTTTCCCGAAATAGATAACCACCGTTCCCTGTACCATTTATTGAGAAATACATCATCTCCTCACTCCCCAGCAGCACTAGCGCCCTCACCTAGTCCCCAGGTATGTGTCGGTCTGTTTCTGGACTCACCAGTCTGTCCCTGGACTCACCAGTCTGTCCCTGGATCTATCCCTCTGCCAATAACACATTGAATCCATTACTATAGATGTGTAAGTCCTGCTGTTGGATAGGCAAATTCCTTCTTCAACAGTCTCTTAGCTGGTTTTGTTTTTTTTTTTTTTTTTGAGACGGAGTCTTGCTCTGTTGCCCAGGCTAGAGTGCAATGGCACGATCTTGGCTCACTGCAACCTCCACTTCCTGGGTTCAAGTGATTCTTCGGCCTCAGCCCCCTGAGTAGCTGTGATTACAGGTACCTGCCACCACACCCAGCTAACGTTTGTATTTTTAGTAGAGACAGGGTTTCACCATGTTGGCCAGGCTTTTCTTGAACTCCTGATCTCAAATGATCCACCTGGCTTGGCTTCCCAAATTGCTGGGATTACAGGCGTGAGCCACTGCATCTGTCTTAGCTGTTCTTGACCTTTGTTTTTCCAGATGAATTTTAGGATCAGTTTACCGAGTCCTATGAAAAACCATTTTGAGGTTTTCATTTGGAATTTCATGAAACCTATAGACCAATTTGGGGAGAATTGACATTTTTATAATTTTAAGTCTCATCCAAGGATGTGGTGTATCTCTTCATTTATTTTGACCTTTAATGTCTTTCAATAGAATGTTGTATTTTTTATCATAAAGAATTTATACATCTCTTGATATTTAATGCTAGGTACACTATAATTTTGTTGCTATTATAAATATTATGTTCTTTTTTTTTTTTTTTTTGAGACAGAGTCTCACCCTGTCACCCAGGCTGGAATGCAATGGGGCGATCTCAACTCACTGCAACCTCCGCTTCCCGGGTTCAAGTGATTCTCCTGCCTCAGCCTCCCGAGTAGCTGGGACTACAGGTGCCCGCCACCACGCCCGGCTAATTTTTTTTTGTATTTTAGTAGAGACGGGGTTTTACCGTGTTAGCCAGGATGGTCTCTATCTGACCTAGTGATCTGCCCGTCTTGGCCTCCCAAAGTGCTGGGATTACAGGCGTGAGCCACCGTGCCCGGCCTTAATTTTTTATTTTTATAGAGATGGGGGTCTCACTATGTTGCCAGGCTTATCTCGAATTCCTGGGCTCAAGTGATCCTTCTGCCTTGGCCTCCCAAAGTGCTGAGATTACAGGCATGAGCCACTGTGCCCAGCCCCGAGTTGTATTTTCTAATATTCTTTGTATCTGTTTTCAAAGTTATTAGCACAAAGTTATCCTTAATATACTGTTATGTCTCGTGTGTAATAATGTCCCCTTTTTATGCATGAGATTGCTCATTTGCACTCTCTTTTTTTTTTTTTTTTTTTTTTTTTTTTTTTTTTTTTTTTTTTTTTTTGAGGCGGAGTCTCGCTCTGTCGCCCAGGCTGGAGTGCAGTGGCCAGATCTCAGCTCACTGCAAGCTCCGCCTCCTGGGTTTACGCCATTCTCCTGCCTCAGCCTCCCGAGTAGCTGGGACTACAGGCGCCTGCCACCTCGCCCGGCTAGTTTTTTGTATTTTTTAGTGGAGACAGGGTTTCACCGTGTTAGCCAGGATGGTCTCGATCTCCTGACCTCGTGATCCGCCCGTCTCGGCCTCCCAAAGTGCTGGGATTACAGGCTTGAGCCACCGCGCCCGGCCTGCACTCTCTTTTGTCTTTATTAATTCTTCAAGAAGTTTGTCAATATTAATCTTTACAAAGAAATGACTTTTGGCCGGGCATAGTGGCTCACACCTGTAATCCCAGCACTTTGGGAGGCCGAGGCGGGTGGATCACAAGCTCAGGAGATCGAGACCATCCTGGCTGACACAGTGAAACCCTGTCTCTACTAAAAATACAAAAAATTAGCTGGGCGTGGTGGCAGGCGCCTGTAGTCCCAGCTCCTTGGGAGGCTGAGGCAGGAGAATGGTGTGAACCTGGGAGGTGGAGCTTGCAGTGAGCCGAGATTGCGCCACTGCACTCCTGGGCAACAGAGTGAGACTCCGTCTCAAAAAAAAAAAAAAAAAGAAATGACTTTTGACTTTGTTGGTCCTTTGTATAGTATTTCTTTTTCTTTTATTATTTTTACTTATTTATTTAGAGATGGGGTCTTGCTCTATTGTCCAGGCTGGAGTGCAGTGGCACAATCCTAGTTCTCTGTGATCCTAGGTCACTGCAGGCTAGATTCCTGGGCTCAGGTGATCCTCTCACTTCAGCCTCCCAGGTAGCTGGGATTATATGTGTGTGTCACTGTGCCTGGTAGTATTTTTTTCCTTTATCATTGATCTTTACTGCTTATTATGTCATTCCTTCTACTTTCTTTGGATTTATTTATTTTTATTTATTTATTTTTTTTTTTGAGACGGGGTCTCACTCTGTCACCTAGGCTGCAGTGGTGCGATCTCGGCTCACTGCAACCTCCATCTCCTGGGTTTAAGTGATTCTCCTGCCTCAGCCTCCCAAGTAACTGGAATTACAGGCATGCGCCACCATGCCCAACTAATTTTTTTATTTTTATTTTTAGTAGATACCGGGTTTCACCATGTTGGCCAGGCTGGTCTTAAACTCCTGACCTCAAGTGATCCGCCCACTCTGGGCTCCCAAAGTGCTAGGATTATAGGCGTGAGGCACCATGCTTGACCTGGATTGATTTTTTGACTTTATTTTATGACTTCTTAAATTAGATGCTTATTTCGTTAATTTAGATTTTTAAAATTTAAGCAACTAAAGTGATAAATTTCCTTCTAAGTACATCCTTAATTAAGTTACACAATTTTGATACATAGTGTTTTTGAAAATTGTGAATGAATATAATTCACACACCAGAAAATTTGCACTTTTAATGTGTAAAATGTAGTGGTTTTTAGTGTACCAGTGTTGTGTAAGCATTACTGTTATCCACAGCGTTTCTTCACCCCCTCCCCCGAAAATCCTGTAACTACTGGCCGTCACTTTCTATCCCTTTCTCCCTAGCAACCACGAATCTACTTTTTGTCTCTATAAATTTACCTATTCTGGACTTTTTTGCTTTAGCATAATGTTTTCAAGGTTCATTTATGGTGTAGAAGTACCTCATCTCTTTTTTATGGCAGATTAATCTTTCATGATATGGATCTATCACACTTTGCTGATTCATTCATCAGTTGATGGACATTTGTGTTATTTCCAGTTTTTGGCTATGTGAAGAATGTTCCTGTGAACATTCATGTGCATGTGTTTGAACATATGTTTTCACTTCTCTGGGGCCTGTAACTAGGAGTGAAATTGTTGGGCCATAGGGTAATTCCATGTTTAAGTTTTTGAGGAACTGCCAATTGTTTTCAAAAGCAGCAGCACCATTTTATAACCCCACCAGCAATGTGTGAGGGTTCCGATTTCTCCATATCCTCTTTAACACTAGTTATTGCTCTTCTTTTTTATTATAGCCATCCTAGTGGGTGTGAAGTGGTATCACTGAAGTTTTTCGTGTTTTTTTTTTTTTTGAGACCGGGTCTTGCTCTGTCGCCTAGGCTGAAGTGCAGTGGCGCGATCTCCGCTCACTGCAACCTCTGCTTCCCAGGTTCAAGTGATTCTCCTGCCCCAGCCTCCCTTAGTCCCTAGCTGGGACTACAGGCGCACACTGTCACACCCAGCTAAGTTTTCTATTTTTAGTAGAGATGGGGTTTCACCTGTCAGACCAGTTGTGTTGGTCAGGCTGGTCTCAAACTCCTGACCTTGTGATCCGCCCACATCAGCCTCCCAAAGTACTGGGATTACAGGTGCGAACCACCGCACCCGGCCAATTTTCTGAATTTTTAAAATCATGAACTGATGTGCTTTTTGTGCATCAATTGAGATGAATGAGGTTTTTTTCCCCTTCATTCTATTAATGTGGTATATTACATTGATCCATTTTCCTTTATTGAACTACCCTTGCATTTCTGGGATAAATCCCACTTCATCATGGTGTATATTCCTTTTAATATACTGTTGGGTTGGGTTTGTAGCTTTTTTTGGGGGGGAGTGGATTTTTGCATCTATATTCATAAGTGATATTGGTCCGTAATCTTCTTTTCTTGTGGTGTCTTTATCTGGCTTTAAGGTAATGCTGGTCTCCTAGGATGAGTTAGGAAGTATCCCCTCATCTTCAGTTTTTTAGAAGAGTTTCAGGATTGGTGTTAATTTGTCTTTAAATGTTTGGTGGAATTTTGAAGCCATCTGGTCCTGGACGTTTCTTTGATGAGAAGTTTTTTGTTGTTGTTGATTGAGTCTTTTTATTATTATAGGTCTATTTAGATTTTCTATTTTTCCTAGGTCAGTTTTGGTGGTTTGTTTCTTTCTAGGAATTTGTTCTTTTTGTCTATATTTTCTAATTTATTATCATATAATTGTCCACAGTAGTTCCTTGTAATCTTTTCATTTTTGTTAGGTTGGTAGTGATGCTGCTTGTTAATTCCTGATTTTAGTAATTTGAGTCCTCTGTCTTTTCTCCTGGTTAGGCCAGGTAAAGAATTGTCAATTTGTTGAGTTTTTCAAGAACTATTGGTTTTATTGATTTTTCTTTATTGTTTATTCTCTATTTCATGTATTTGGACTTTAATCTTTATTAGTTCTTTTCTTCTGCTTGCTTTGGGTTCAATTTGCCCACTTTCTTTTTTCTTAAATCCCAAGAACCAGTGAATGTTCATTTTCTAGTTTCTTTTTTTAAATTTAATAAATCCATTTTTTTATTTGATATATCATAGTGGAACATATTTTTGGGGTACATGTGATATTTTGATAACATATACAATGTGTAATGATCAAATCAGGGTAATCGCGATCCATCGCCTCAAACATTGATCTTTTATTTGTGTTGGAGATGTTACAATTCTTCTCTTCTAACTATTTTGAAATATACAATAAACTATTGTTAACTATAATTTCCCTGCCTTACTGTCAAATACTAGAACTTATTCCTTTTATTTAACTGCCTTTTCTTAAGGTGGAAGGTTAGGTTATTGATTTGATAGCTCTCTCTTTTAATATACGTACATTTTTCATGGTCATGCTATGTAATTTCTCATTACCATTATCATCTCTTTCTGATAAACTAGTTATTTTAGAAGAATTTTTTTTTAAACTTAAAAAAATTTCTAACTTAATTTTCTTGTGGCAAAAAAATGTGACCTACATAAGATCAGAGCTTTGAAGTGAACAGAAGCTGGTGCTATGGCTCAGTGTATGATGAATTTTTGTAGAGATTCCTTCGTTCGCCGGGCGCAGTGGCTCAAGCCTGTAATCTCAGCACTTTGGGAGGCCGAGACGGGTGGATCATGAGGTCAGGAGATCGAGACCATCCTGGCTAACACGGTGAAACCCCATCTTTACTAAAAAATACAAAAAACTAGCTGGGCGAGGTGGCGGGCGCCTGTAGTCCCAGCTACTCGGGAGGCTGAGGCAGGAGAATGGCATAAACCCGGGAGGTGGAGCTTGCAGTGAGCTGAGATCCAGCCACTGCACTCCAGCCTGGGCAACAGAGCGAGACTCCGTCTCAAAAAAAAAAAAAAGATTACTTCGTTCTTGAAAAGACTGGCTAACAAATTGTGACTGTATGTGAAGCACTCCTAAGTATTTTAAATATTATAATTAGCTTAACTCACACTGAGCCTATGAGGCAAGTACTATTATTATCCCTATCTTAGGGATAATAAAGAAACTGAAGCACAGAAAGATTTAAGCAACTTGCTGAAGTCACTGATCTATGAAGTGGCAAAACTGGGATTTGAACCCAGGCAGAGGGATCCTGAAGTCTGTTCTCTCAACCAGTATGCTATTCTCTGAGTATTAGGGGGATTGTTCTATAATTGTCCATTATATCAAACTTATTATTTTGTCTGCTTAATCTATCAATTACTGAAAGAAAGATGATAAAAATCGTATCCTAATGGCTTTGCCAACTTCTCTCTATATTTCTATCAATTATTTTTCATTATATATTTTGAGCTATGATATTTGGTACATCACATTTAGAATTCTTATAAGCGCCTAGGGAATTAAACATTTTTAAAAATCTAGTGACCACCTTCATCTCTAATAATTATTTTTACTTTCCAGTCTATTTCAGCCAATGTTTCTATAGCTAATTCAGGAGGGTTTTTTGTTGAATTTTTAAAATATATCTTTTTATACTCTTTGATGTCCAATCTTTCTATAGCCCAATGTTTTGTTTTCTTGTAAACAGCACTAGCTGACTTTTTAGTAATCCAGTTTGAAAAATTTTGTCCATGGCCAGGCGCGGTGGCTCACGCCTGTAATCCCAAAACTTTGGGAGGCCCAGGCAGACGGATCACCTGAGGTCAGGAGTTCAAGACCAGCCTGGCCAACATGGTGAAACTCCATCTCTACCAAAAATACAAAAATTAGCCAGGCAAGGTTGGGGTGGGTACCTGTAATGCCAGGTACTTGGGAGACTGAGGCAGGAGAATCACTTGAACCCAAGGGGTGGAGGTTGCAGTGAGCCAAGATTGTGCCACTACACTCCAGCCTGGGTGACAGGAGCAAAATTCTATCTCAAAAAAAAAAAAAAAAAAGGAAAATTTTGTCCTTTGACTAGAGAGTTTAGTTCATTTACACTCACAGTGATTAATGCTGTGTTTATTTCAGCTGACTTACTGTTTTTACTTATTTTCTGCCTATCTTTCCTGTCATGCTGCCCTTTGTATTGAGTTCCTGCTTTTCTCTCTACTAGTTTTTTTCTCTGTGAGTTTGAAAGACATAAGAGTTTGCTTAATACATACTGAAATTAGTTAATCAGTTTCTTTCTTTTTTTTTCCTGAGACAGGGTCTGGCTGTGTCACCCAGGCTGGAGTGTGGTGGCGTGATCTCAGCTCACTGCAACCTCTATCTTCTGGGCTCAAGCCATCCTCCCACCTGAGCTTCCCGAGTAGCTGAGCGGTACTATAGGCACACACCACCATGCCTGGCTAATTTTTGCACTTTTTTGGTAGAGATGGGGTTTTGCTTTGTTACCCAGGCTGGTCTCAAACTCTTAGCTCAAGCCATCCACCTGCCTCAGCCTTCCAAAGTGCTAGGATTACAGGCATGAGCCACCTCACCCAGCCCTAATCAATGTCTTTACCTTCCTCTTGAACAATGCAAAAACTTTAGAAATTAAGCCTGAATCACCCCTTTCCTTTGTTTATGATGCTATGGTGGGCTAATATTTTAATTCTAAAGTGGTTTTTTTTTGTCTCAAACATCATCATTTGAGATAACATGGGCTATCTCAAACATCATCATGATTTGAGATAGCCCATGTTATTTGGATTACCCACAGAATAACAGTATTTTTGTTCAGCATTCTCAGACCTTTCATCTGAGATCATTTTCCATCCACCTGAAACATATCCTTTTGTATTTCCTTTGTTTTGTTTTCTTTTTGAGCGGGCTTGATCTCGTGGTCTCATGTGAGCCTCTCACCTCAGCCTCTCAAGTAGCTAGGACCACAGCCACCATGCCCAGATTTTTTTTTTTTTTTTTTTTTTTGCAGTGGGGAGTTGACGAAGTCTTGCTCTGTCGCCCGGGCTGGAGTGCAGTTGCGCGATCTCAACTCACCACAACCTCTGCCTCCCAAGTTCAAGCGATTCTTCTGCCTCAGCCTCCTAAGTAGCTGGGATTATAGGTGTGCACCAACACACCCAGCTAATTTTTATATTTTTAGTAGAGATGGGGTTTCACCATGTTGACCAGGCTGGTCTCGAACTCCTGGCCTCAAGTGATCCACCTGCCTCAGCCTCCCAAAGTGTTGGGATTACAGGCGTGAGCCACCACGCCCAGCCCCAAGTTAGTCCTGAACTCCTGGGTGCAAGTGATCCTCCTTCCATGGCCTCTCAACGTGCTGGAATTACAGGCATGAAGTACCACACCTAGTCCTTTTTGTATTGTTTTTTTTTTTTAGCAAGGGTCTGTGGGTTATAAACTTTCTCAGTGTTTGTCTAAAATGCCTTTAGAGTGTGCTTATTCTTGACAGTTGTCTGGATATAGAATTCTGGCTTGACATTATTTTCAGCCTATCAAAGACACTATTATTCCTTGTTCTGCTTCCGTCATCGCTATGTAAGCTAGGAGTCTGTCTACCTTGCCTTCTGGAAAAAATCTTAAATTTTTTTTTCTTTCATACTATACGATGCACCAAGATGCGTGGAGCTATGGATTTCTTTTCATTCTGCTTTGAATGTATTGAACTTCTTGGCTATGAATTGATGTCTTTTAACAATTTTAGAAAATTTGTAGTCATGATCTTTGAGAATATCACCTCCTTCCCACTCTCTGTATATTCTAATCAAATATAAACTGGACCTTCTCACTCAATCCTCTCTTTCTCTTAATCTTGCTTTTAGATTTCCCATCTCTTAGTGTCTCTGGATTGCATTCTGGGTTGTTCCTTCAGTTCCTTTCTCAATTCACTAATTTTATTTTTTGCTCTGTCAAATCTGTTGGTTATTTCTTCCAAGAACTTAATTTCAATTTAAAAAATTTTATTTCTAGAAGATATAATGGATCTTTTCAAATCTGTTCATTTTTGCTCAAATTTTCAAACTTTTCATTTATTTATTTATTTATTTATTTATTTTGAGACGGAGTCTCGCTCTGTCGCCCAGGCTGGAGTGCAGTGGCCGGATCTCAGCTCACTGCAAGCTCCGCCCCCCAGGTTTGCACCATTCTCCTGCCTCAGCCTCCCGAGTAGCTGGGACTACAGGCACCTGCCACCTCGCCCGGCTAGTTTTTTGTATTTTTTAGTAGAGACGGGGTTTCACTGTGTTAGCCAGGATGGTCTCGATCTCCTGACCTCGTGATCCGCCCGTCTTGGCCTCCCAAAGTGCTGGGATTACAGGCGTGAGCCACTGCGCCCGGCCTCATTTATTTCTTTAAATATAGCAAGCATAGTCTTATATTCTGTGTCTGATAAGGTCAATATCTGAAGTCTTAGTGGTCAGTTTTTGTCCACTGTGGCTGCTGCTCAGTTATCACGCCTTGTTTGCTTGTGAGATCTCTGCCTTGCTTGGCCTAGAAGTTCACCTGTGAGAGAGTTCTTTGAGTCCTCAGATAAAGTTAAATTGCTCCAGGGTGTTTCTGCTAGTCACCTGGAATTCCACCAATCCAGAACACCATTTTCGTTCTTTTTTATTTATTTGTTTTTTGAGACACAGTCTTGCTGTGGCTGGAGTGCAATGGCACAATCTCAGCTCACTTCAGCCTCGATCTCCCAGGCTCAAGGAATCCTTCCACTTCAGCCTCCCCAAAGCTGGGACTACTGGCAGACAGCACTGTGCCCAGCTAATATTTGTAGAGATGGGGTTTTACCGCCTCACCCAGGCTGGTTTTGAGCTCCAGGACTTACGCGATCTGCCTGCTTCAGCCTCCCAAAGTGCTAGGATTACAGGCATGAGTCACCACACCCAGCCTTGTTCTTTTTTTTTTTGAGACGGAGTCTCACTCTGTCGTCCAGGCTGGAGTGCAGTGGTATGATCTTGGCTCACTGCAACCTCCAGTCCCCAGGTTTAGGCAGTTCTCTGCCTCAACCTCCTGAGTAGCTGGGATTACAGGCGTGTGCCACCACGCCCAGCTAAATTTTTATATTTTTAGTAGAGATGGGGTTTCACTATCTTGGCCAGGCTGGTCTTGAACTCCTGACTTTGTGATCCACCTGCCTTGGCCTCCCAAAGTGCTGGGATTACAGGTGTGAGCCACCGCACCTGGCCACCTTGTTCTTTTTTTGAGACAGGGTCTCACTCTGTCACCCAGGCTGGAGTGCAGTGGTGCAATCATAGCTCACTGCAGCCTCAGTCTTCTGGGCTCAAGCTATCCTCCCAAGTAGCTGGGACTATGATAGAGACAGATACCGCACACCCAGCTAACTTCTTAAATTTTTTGTAGAGATGGGGTCTTGCTAGGTTGCCTAGGCTGGTGTTGAACTGGGCTCAAGTGATCCTCCCACCTCAGCCTCCTGATTTACCTGGGACTACAGATCCATGCCACCATGCCTGGCTCATTTTTTTTACTTTTTGTAGTGATGGGGTCTCCCTATGTTGCCCAAGCTGGTCTTGAACTCCTGGGCTCAAGCAGTCCTTCCATCTCAGTCTCCCAAAACACTGGGATTACAGTCCATCAGCCACTGTGCCTGGTGCAGGACACTTTTAAAACTAAATTATCTTCTTAAGGTTTCACAGGCAGTGTGAATTAAAACTGAAAGGTCATATGAAGGCTGGCTTGAGGTTATTTTTCCTTCCCTCCAGGGAGGTTTAATTTTCTTTCTTTCTTTTTTTTTTTTTTGAGACACAGTCTTGGTCTGTTGCCCTGGCTGGAGTGCAGTGGCATGATCTTGGCTCACTGAACCTCCGCCTCCTGGGTTCAAGCGATTCTCCTGCCTCATCCTCCCAAGTGAGTGGGACTACAGGTGCCCACCACCATGCCTGACTAATTTCTGTATTTTTTCAGTAGAGACTGGGTTTTACCATGTTGGCCAGGCTGGTCTCAAACTCCTGACCTCAAATGATCCACCCTCCTCAGCCTCCCACAGTGTTGGGATTACAGGCGTGAGCCACTGCGCCCCAGCCTAATTTTCTTGCATACTTAATTGCTGACCTTCCTGATAGGGGGTTCCAGTTTAATTGCAAGAACCTCCTATTGGATTCTCTACCTCAGGTAGATCTTTATCATCTGCTTCTATACTCAGGGACTCAGGGGTCTACAGAAGCCCTTTAGCATTATTTACCTTGCAGGGTTCCTACTTTCTATTTTTTAAAAACATCTTTATTGATAGTTAATTCACGTATCATACAAGTCACCTATTTAAAGTTACAATTTAAATATACTTTTAAATATACAATTTAAATATACTGAAGTATATTACAATTTATTTTATTTATTTGTTTGTTCGTTTGTTTGTTTATTGAGATGGAGTCTCGCTCTGTTGCCCAGGCTGGAGTGCAGTGGTGCGATCTCAGCTCACTGCAACCTCCGTCTCCTAGGTTCAAGCAGTTCTCCTACCTCAGCCTTCTAGGTAGCTGCGATTACAGGTGCCTGCCACCACGGCCACCTAATTTTTGCATTTTTAGTACAGACGGGGTTTCACCACATTGGCCATGCTGGTCTCAAACTCCTGACCTTAGGTGATCCAGCTGCTTTGGACTCCCAAAGTGCAGGAATTACAGGCATGAGCCACCACGCCTGGCCATGTATTACGATTTAAATATACTATTAAATATACAATTTAAATATACTATTTAAAGTATATTCACAGAGTTGTGCAACCATCACCATGTCAATTTGAGAACATTTCATTATCCCAAAAACAAATGAGGTACTCCTTAGCCATGACTCCCCAGCCCTCCCGGCAGCCCTGGCAACCACGAATCTACTTCTTATCTCTATGGATTTTCCTATTCGGGATATTTCGTGTGAACAGGATCGTATAATACATGGTCCTTTGTGGCTGGCCTTTTTCACTTAGCATAATGTTTTCAAGATTCCTCCATGTTGTAGCATGTATGTTGTACCTCTTGGTTGCCAAATAGTATTCCATTGTTGGGCTCTACATTTTGTATATTCACTCTTTAGTTGATGGATTATTGGGTAGTTTCATCCACTCAGCTGTTATAAATAATGCAGCCATTAACATTCTCTCTCTTTTTTTTTTTTTTTTTTTTTTTTTAGATGGGATCTTGCTCGCCACCCAGGCTGGAGTGCAGTGGACGATCTTGGCTCACTGCAACCTCTGCCTCTGTGTTCAAGTGATTCTCCTGCCTCAGCCTCCTGAGTAGCTGGGATTACAGGCATGCGCCACCACGCCCAGCTAATTTTATGGGTTGTTTATTTGTTTTTGAGACTGAGTCTCACTCTGTCGCCCAGACTGGTATGCCATGGTATGATCTCAGCTCAGTGCAACCTCTGCCTCCGAGGTTTAAGTGATTCTCCTGCCTCAGCCTCCCAAGTAGCTGGGACTACAGGCATGGGCCATCATGGCAGGCTAATTTTTATATTTTTAGTAGAGGTGGGATTTCACCAAATTGGCCAGGCTGGTCTCAAAATTCCTGACTTCAAGTGATCCGTCCACCTGGGCCTCCCAAAGTGCTGGGATTACAGGCGTGAGCCACCGCGCCCTGCCATGCTCTTATGAACAAGCCTTTGCATCGACACATGTTTTCATTTCTCTTGGGTATAGAGCTGGGAGTGGAATTTCTGGGTCATACGAAGCTTTGTGTTTAACCTTTTGAGAAACTGCCAGAGGGTTCTTTGGTGCAGCTGCAACATTTTACATTCCTGCCAGCATCCTGTGAGGTTCCGATCCCTCCACATCCTCACCCAAGTTGTTATTATCTTTATTATTATTATTGTCAATGGAGGGCAGGGGATGCTGTACCTTTAAAAATAAGTTTTGCAGTTTACCGTTCTATCCCGCACTGGGCTGTTTTAGTCAAGAGGGTTCTTCAGGCAGCAAAATGACCCAACTGCCAGAAATGCAAGCCCCTGCCTTCCCTTGCTGCCTGGCTGTGGCCTCCTGTCGGACCCCTGCTTTTTCTCTTGCCCTCTTCTAAGTCTTTGTCCACACAGCACTCTAGCCACCTTTTAGAGTCCTAATGCAGTCACATCCCTCCTTGCTGCAAGCTGTGGGAGGGTCCTTACCCTTTGCTTCAGTCCACACACCCCTAGCCCCTGGCTGGCTCCTGCAAGCCCTGCAGCCGCCCTGGATCTCCGTGTTCCCTGGAACCTCTGAAGGTGCTCCCTGTCCGCAGATGCGTGGGGCCCTTCCCCACCTCTGCTCTGGGGTGCCCTCCGCCTGGCTTCTGCTTCTCAGTGGCTTCCCAGGGCAGCCCCTTTGGGTCTCAGCGCATAGGCCCCCTACTCTGATCTACTCTGCTTGCTTTTTTTTTTTTTTTTTTTTTGCAATTGCTCTGCTCGCTAACTTAATGAACTTGCTCACACTTAAGCCTCTAGTTTCCAAATACAGGCCTTGAGGGCACGGACTGAGCCTGGCCCAGCCTGCCCATCACCCTGCCTGCTCCCTGCGCTCAGGAATATTAGTTGAATGAATGAATGCACACACTGGAGCGTGCTGGGGAGGCTTGGGGGCCACTTGGCTCTGCCCCGCCCTGCCTCTGATCCCCGCCTCCTCACCTGCCCGCAGCCACCTTCTGGGTGAACCCCCAATTCAAGATCCGGCTGGATGAGACGGATGACCCGGACGACTACGGGGACCGCGAGTCAGGCTGCAGCTTCGTGCTCGCCCTTATGCAGAAGCACCGCCGCCGCGAGCGCCGCTTCGGCCGCGACATGGAGACTATTGGCTTTGCAGTCTACGAGGTGAGCAGGATGGATCCCCCGTGGATCTCACTGAGCAGGCAGAGCACCCGGCACCCCCCAACCCGCAGCGCACGCAGGCTTCCGCCAGGCGGCGCCAGGGGCCGTAACCTTCCCCGCAAATTCCACCCCACACCCCCACTCTCCACTCCCGCCACCATCCTGAGGGCTGGGAGATCTCAGCCTCCAGGAGGCACCTGCTGAGGCCCTCTGGCTGAAAGAGAGGAAGAGGGTTGGCTCAGGGAAGGGAGATTCTGGGATTAACCTCTCGCTTAGAGGGCGGCCTGCTGCTCTTGGAGGAGGGAGCTGGCTCAGCTGACACCAGAAGTACTGAGCTTTCGTCTTGGAGGCTGTGAGCAGAAGCTGGCAGGGGAAAGACAGGGGATAGGGAGGGCCTCTCGGCCAAGGTGCGGCTGTGCCAGTCGTTCTGTGATTAGAACTCCTTGCTCTTGCCCTATAGCTGCCCTGCTTCACACACTGCCCTCAAGACAGGGACAGAAACTTCTGGACCTCGCTGGTGGCAGTCTTGGCCCACACCCAGACCCCCTGGCAGCAGCCTGTGGTGGCCCTTTCTTGTCCCTGGGCTTTGGAACATTGCAGTTGGCCACCTCGAGGGCTGGCCTGGAGCCTCTGACTCAAGAGTGGAGTCCTAGGGCAGACATTCCCAGGACCAAGAGGACCCTGCCTGAGCCTTCCCTCCTGGGGCCCTGCTCTGGTGCAGGGACCACATCTGGGTCCCCAGGGCCCTGCCTTATGCCTCCTCATCCCATCAGACCCGTCTGAGAACTCAGGACCTCTGCCCAGCACGCACCGTGACCCCGCCCTGGGACAAACACATGTCTCTGACTTCCCGTGTCTCTCTATTGCAGGTCCCTCCGGAGGTAGGTGTGGCACTTGACCCACCTGCAGTCACACACCTCTGATGGTGCCACAGGGGAGCAGCCCAGTGGCAAACCCACCCTGGCCTGGAGAGCTAAGAAGCACCTACCAAGTTTCACTGCTTGAAAAATGCTTCTCCCCACCTGTTCAGTGGGCAGAGCAAACATTGCCCTCCTAAGGGGCAGCAAGCACAGGTAGTCAGTGAGGGAGCTGGATTTGAGCCCTGGTCCTCAGAGCTCCTGTCTGACATGTACACATGAGGCTCTTCCTGCCTTCCCATCTACACCAAGTAAGTGCCAACTAGGGCAGTCCAGCAATGTCAGGAGCAGGGCATTAGACAAGCTGAGAGTTCTGTACCCTTGAGCAGTTGCTTAAGCTCCGAGCCTGTGTTTGTGTCTGTAAAATGGGCATAACCGCAGAACAGCAAGTGAGGTGCTGAGTACCCTGCAGTGCCTGACCTGGGGAAAGCTCCCGATGATAATAATGACCATGTTATTGAAACACATGCCTAATCTGCAATCTGGTGCTCCTCTCCTCTGCAGTAAGTAGGGTTGTTACATTTTACAGATGAGGAAACTGAGGCAAAATGTCTTGTTAGGGTCACACAGGCTGTGAGTGAGTCATGTCCTAGCTCTCCAGCCCCTTGGCCAGGACAAGGAGCCTGGAGTCTGGGTCTGGGGGCGGCCCCTGAAGGTGGGCTGAGTGGGCAGTTGCAGCCCTGCTCCCTCCTCCCTCCCACCAGCTGGTGGGCCAGCCGGCCCTACACTTGAAGCGCGATTTCTTCCTGGCCAATGCGTCTCGGGCACGCTCAGAGCAGTTCATCAACCTGCGAGAGGTCAGCACCCGCTTCCGCCTGCCACCTGGGGAGTATGTGGTGGTGCCCTCTACCTTCGAACCCAACAAGGAGGGCGACTTCGTGCTGCGCTTCTTCTCGGAAAAGAGTGCTGGGACCGCGTGAGTCATGGACCAGCCCCTGCCACTCTCCCCTCTCTCAACCTCCCCCGCTTGGCCCTCTGCTGTCCCCCTCTGACTGGCTCCTTTCCTCCCCACTCTCTGCAGGGAGCTGGATGACCAGATCCAGGCCAATCTCCCCGACGAGGTGCGTGGTCCCACCCTACCAGACCCTGTCCTCCTCTCTTCCTCACCCCTGGGTGTGTGATGGGGACCCAGGTGTCCTGTCCCCTGAGTTCCTGCTAACAGGGAAGATCCCCTCCTGGCAGGAGCCATAGGAGTAATGCTAATCCCTCATCGACCCAACACTTCACAGTTTGCAGAGGACCTGTGATACTAATGGCACAGGCCCTGAGCTCTCACCTGGTGGCGGGTTTGTGCTGAGCACTTCTGTGTTACTTCATTTCCTCCCCACATCAACCCTGTCCGGGTCTTGTTACTATACCTCCTCTGAATGGGAAATTCAGGTTCACAGAGGTTAGGGAACTTGCCTGAGGCCATACAGTAGGGATCCAAACTCTTACCTATTTTTTTTTTTTTTGAGACAGAGTCTCACTCTGTCACCCAGGCTGGAGTGCAATGGTGTGATCTCGGCTCACTGGTGATTCTCCTGCCTCAGCCTGCGGAGTAGCTGGGATTACAGGCGCACGCTGCCACGCCCGGCTAATTTTTGTATTTTTAGTAGAGACAAGGTTTCACCATATTGGCCAGGCAGGTCTCAAACTCTTCACCTCAGGTGATCCACCCACCTTGGCCTCCCAGAGTGCTGGGATTACAGGCATGAGCCATGGCACCCGGCCCAAACTCTTGCCTTTTACTCCCTGAGCTGCACAGCACCCCCTTCATTTAGGTCACGAGTCCTGGGCATGGAGTTGGGAAGGGCAGGGACAAGATTACCTTTTCACAGATTAGAAAAGTGAGACTCAAACTGGGTGCGGTGGCTCACACCTGCAATCCTAGCACTTTGGGAGGCTGAAGTGGGCAGATCACCTGAGGTCGGGAGTTGAGACCAGTCTGGCCAACATAGCAAAACCCCGTCTCTACTAAAAATACAAAAATTAGCCGGGCATGGTGGTGCGCACCTGTAATCCCAGCTACTCAGGAGGCTGAGGCAGGGAGAATGGCTTGAACCCGGGAGGCGGAGGTTGCAGTGAACTGAGATCGCACCACTGCACTCCGACCTGGGTGACAGAGTGAGACTCCGTCTCAAAAAGAAAAGAAAAGTGAGGCTCAGAGAAGCGAAGTGACTTGTAGCAGATATGCGGCCTCAGCCCTCCCTCCAGCCGCCTCCACACAGGCAGGGCCAGGGCCTCTCTTACCTGCTTTCCCCTCTTCTCGGTCCAGCAAGTGCTCTCAGAAGAGGAGATTGATGAGAACTTCAAGGCCCTCTTCAGGCAGCTGGCAGGGGAGGTAGGTTGGGGCATGGTGGGTTGGGAGGGGCCTGTGAGGGGCAGCCCTTTCCTGGGGCAGGTGCCACCTCCTCTCTCTCCCCAGGACATGGAGATCAGCGTGAAGGAGCTGCGGACAATCCTCAACAGGATCATCAGCAAACGTGAGTCCCTGCGGGGCTGCTGCACCACCCCACCATTTCTTCCACGTCAGAATCCAGGCCCCTGCCCACACACTGAGCTGAACCCCATCCCTTGGTCTGCATGAATCCGGGAACCCTCCAGTTTTTCTGAGCCTGGTTTCCTGCCATTTCCATCCCATACTCTTCCTCCTGACCTGCCGTCCTGGGAATCCCTGTGCTCGGGTGCTGTGCCTTTGTGTTAGATTAGACGCACAGCCTGGCCAGGCACAGTGGCTCACACCTGTAGTCCCAACACTCTGGGAGGCCAAGGCAGGAGTCGCTTCAGCCCAGGGGTTCAAGACCAGCCTGGACTATATGGAGAGACCCCGTCTCTACAAAAAAGTACAAAAATTAGCCAGGCCTGGTGGCGTGCACCTGTAGTCCCAGCTACTCAGGAGGCTGAGTTGGGAGGATGGCTTGAGCCCAGGGAGGTTGAGGCTGCAGTGAGCTGTGATCACATCAGTGCACTCCAGCCTGGGCAACAGAGCAAGACCCTGTCTCAAAAAAAAAAAAAAAAAAAAGCAGGAGCAGCACCTTAGTACCAAGGAAAAGTCTACCCTTCCTCTCAAAGCCTCCTGGACCAGGCTGAGTGGCTTGGGGAACACCATGTGACTGGCTTCACTCCCCAGTGCAGACAACTGTTGGCAACCCCTCCCCTCTCCTCCCCTTTCCTCCCCTCCCCTCCCCTCGGCTTTGTTGCCACTGACCTCCATCCACACGGTTTCCTTAACCAGAGCCCCTCTCCTCCTCTCCTTGCCGGTGAAGCACTGCCTGCCCTCCTAGCCTGCAGCAAGCCCTGCCCTGCCCCATCTTTCTACCCAATTTTGCGCTTTTCTGTTTCACACTCGTTTCTTTTTACTTTGGATTAATTGTGGCTGTTGGGACTTTGGCTTGATTGCTAACATGCTTTGCCTGTACTTCCTGATGATACAAACAATCCTGCCCACTTCCTCTGCCAGATATTGCACCCACTGGGCAGGATTTGTGCTTCCCTGACTCTGCCCCACCCAGTGCTCCCAGCAGGGGCAGGTGCAGGAATCTCGCTAGGTGGAGGTGTTGGAATTGGTTTTTCTTGCAGACAAAGACCTGCGGACCAAGGGCTTCAGCCTAGAGTCGTGCCGCAGCATGGTGAACCTCATGGATGTATCCTTCCATTTGCTTTTGTCTCCTGAGTGGGGTTTTGGGTGGAGGTATCCGTGCTGGGAAAACTGTCCCAGGACAGTGCAGAGAACGGGACAGAGCCATGTGAAGTGTGGACATACACACAGTGCCTCATGCTCAGATGCCTCCCTGGACATCTTCCTGTTGGTTGGGAGGGAGAAACTGAGGCATAGACCTGTGTCAAGTAAAAGGTGGAGCAAGACCTGGGTCCCCGTTGACCCTGAGGCTGGTGCTGTTTCTGACCCCTCCCCAGCCCACTCCACTGCAGCCCAGCTCAGAACGATGCAAGCCCGGCTGTGGGCTGACTGTGTGTGGCTTTTGCTGCTTCTCTTCACCCAACCCCAAGTTGGCTTGCTGGCTCTGCGGCCGTCTCCCCTTCCGCACAGTTGCCCACTCTCTCCCATGCCTGGTCTAAGTGGTGGAATTTCCTTCTTAACGGCCACCCAGCGTGACGGCAATGGGAAGCTGGGCCTGGTGGAGTTCAACATCCTGTGGAACCGCATCCGGAATTACCTGGTAGGTTGTCCCCACTCACCTCAGTCGTGTAGGTGCAGGCTGGGCCGGCGGGAAGGGCCGGGTGACTCAGCCTGGCTCTCACCCTCTGCCCCCACCCCAGTCCATCTTCCGGAAGTTTGACCTGGACAAGTCGGGCAGCATGAGTGCCTATGAGATGCGGATGGCCATCGAGTCGGCAGGTGAGACCCCAAGGCTGATGGCACCTGTGGGGCCTGGGACCGGTAGCCCCACTGCTCCTATGCCCCAGGCCCTTGTCCCCAGGGTGCTGGTGGTGACGTGGTAACAGCCATCTTGTCCTTTTCCCCCGCAGTTACTGAGCGAAGTGCGTTACTGGGTTTCCTTCCTTCCTTCCTCTCTGCAGCCTAACGAGGCTAGTGTCTTTTACCATCCCCACTGTGCACATGACAAAAGAGAAGCTCAGAGAAGGAAAGTGACTGACTTCAGGCCTCACAGCCAGCAGGGGCAGAGCCAGGCTGCAGAGCCTCCAGTGAGGGAGATGCAGGGCTCACCACCCCAGCCCGCTTAAGCACAAGGCCAGGGCATTCAGCACAAACTAAGCTGGACCCCTGAGCCCTCACTGGCCCGCTCCTGATTCCCTGCCATGACCTGGGCCCAGAGACCAGCACTCACTTGCCCAGCCCCTCACAGCTACTGGCCCTGCCCAGGAGGCCTTCATGCCCCTTCTGGAGAAGAAAAGGCCCCAGGCACCCTGCCTAGCTCCAGCCCCTCCTGGGGACTCAACCCCTCCCCCATCCTGTTGGGCAGGGGCTGCGCCTCCCTGACCTTCACTCACTCTCCTGGACCAGGCTTCAAGCTCAACAAAAAGCTTTATGAGCTCATCATCACCCGCTACTCGGAGCCCGACCTGGCGGTCGACTTTGACAATTTCGTGTGCTGCCTGGTGCGGCTAGAGACCATGTTCCGTGAGTGTCCGGCTCCGTCCCAAACGCGTCACCAAGGAGCTGGGGGGAATGACAGATGGGTGAATTAGCAGATACAGGCCAGTGCTGTGGATGTGTGCCAGAGAGGCCTGGTTCTGGGTTTGGGGGGCCCTGGCTGAGTGCCAGGAGAGTTGGGGAGGGAGGGAGTTGATGGCAGCTTCTCAGGCAGCAGGAAGGGGTGAAGCTTCCCAGATTCAAGGGGTGTCAGCTTGGGGTACTGTGGGGAGGTAGAGAGGGACCAGGCAGGAAGGGGGCTAGGCCTGGCCCTGCGTGAATGTCCCACTGAGTTTTCAGCCCTGTATCACCTTTTCTTGAACACACAGGATTTTTCAAGACTCTGGACACAGATCTGGATGGAGTCGTGACGTTTGACTTGTTTAAGGTGGGAACCTCCCCGGCCCATGGTGGGGGAAGAGGTCCAGGCGATCGATCGAGTTTTCTTATCTGGCCAGTGTTCCCTGTCCTTTCCTGGAAATGAGCTTGAGCCCCAGAGGCAACCCTGAAGGCCAGGCCCCCTGAGTCCTGAAAGGCTGGGGTGGGGGTGTCTGGATTCTGGGAAAGGAGCAGGAGGGGAGACCCAGGCCTTTGGAGGCCTCTATGGGAGCAGCACTCTGGTTTCCTGGGGGTGGAGGAGGTAAGAAAGTAGCCCCTTCATGAGGTCCCTGAGGTGGCTCCTGAGCCGTGGAGTTGGGGGCTGGACCTGGGGTTTGGGTGGGGAAGAAGCCAGGCAGCCATTTCTGCGGCCCCGACTGACCTGCCTGCTCTCCCACAGTGGTTGCAGCTGACCATGTTTGCATGAGGCAGGGACTCGGTCCCCCTTGCCATGCTCCCCTCCCTCCTCGTCTGCCAAGCCATGCCTCCTGCCACACCACACCAGGCCACGCCAGCTGCAAGTGCCTTCCTTGGAGCAGAGAGGCAGCCTCGTCCTCCTGTCCCCTCTCCTCCCAGCCACCATCGTTCATCTGCTCTGGGCAGAGCTGTGTGGCCCCTGCCTGCGCCAGCTATGGGCTCGGGATGGACTCCCTGGGCCCCTCCCATTGCCAAGCCAGGAAGGCAGCTTTCGATTGTTCCTGCCTCGGGACAGCCCCAGGTTTCCCCAGCATCCTGATGTGTCCCCTCTCCTTACTTCAGAGGCCACCCACTCAGCAGCACCGGCCGGGCCTTGCCTGCAGACTGTAAACTGTAACCACTAGCTCTACACGGTCTGCAGTCCAGGCGCGTGGAGCCGCCTCCTGGTTCGGGGAGGCCCCGGGGCTGGGAATGCCTGGGCCTTGCTGTGCCAAAGCCAGTGCCCCTCTGTCCCTCCCTGGCCCTGTTGCCGACCAGGAGCTGCCCAATCTGTGGGCGGTCGGCCTTCCCTCCTTCGCTCCTTTTTTATATTAGTGATTTTAAAGGGGACTCTTCAGGGACTTGTGTACTGGTTATGGGGGTGCCAGAGGCACTAGGCTTGGAGTGGGGAAGTCCCATGTTCCATATAGAGGAACCCCAAATAATAAAGGAAAAGGCCCCACATCTGTCTGTGACTTGTTTCTCCCCAGTCTACTGCCTGGAGGGCACCTGCAGACCCCGGCCCATGGGGGCAGCTCGTGGCCTCAGCTCACCCCTCCCCTCCAACCCTTCCATCTCTTTCCCCTTGACCTGAAGCCTGAACCCCTACTGGAGTACTGAGTATCTGGGCCAGGCTACCCCTGGCCCTGGGAGGTTGGGAAGGAGGGGCCCCAGCTGCAGGGACAGGGCCACACAGCTGAGGTCCCACATGACTCTGCTGATCCTACATGCCCTCCCCGCCGCCCAGGAGGCCTGACCCCTACCTTTCTTGCACACTTCAGCCCATTGAGGTGAGGCTCTGGCTGAAACTCAAACCTCTACTTAGCACACACCCAGTCCCCCAGGGAGCTCCCCGGAGCACAGAGCCGCCTTCAGGTCCTTCTGTGGGGAGCCCCTGTGACCCAGACACCTGCACTTATATAAGCCCCTCCAGGCCCTTCCGGGATCCGGGATTTTCTTACCAGAGATAAGAGTGGCTTGGGGGAAGGAAGAGGGGATGGGGCGAAGCCGCAAATGCAGAGCAGAGGCCGAGTTGGGGGAGGGTGGGGGTGGGCTGCTGTCAGCTACTGTGGGCCCCAGTGTCGGGGCAGAGATGGCGGTGGAGGCTCCTGTGCGCCCCATGGGGCAGGCTGCCCGCACGCTGCTGTCTTGAGCTTGCATTTTGCCCTTGTCACCTCCTCACTGGGAGTCCAGGTCCTGTCAGGCTCAGCGTCTTCAGCAGTGAGGGCAGTGGCTCAGCTCTTCCTGGAGCCTCGGTGGGTGTGTGAGGGGCTGGAGGGCGGGAGAGTGTGCAGGGCCCCGCCATCTTGCTCAAACCCTTACTTGCTCTCCGGATTGGGTTTTATTTGATGAGGGGATGGGAACACCAGAGTCTGGATGACCTGGGGCCCTAACCTCTCAAAAACTCTGCGTCATTGAGGTGGGAGTGGGAAGAGTAGGGCTTCCTCCTGACTGCCCTATTTGGGCTTGCTTTCCTTTCTTTCTTTCCTCTCCTTCTCTCCTTCTCTCTTTCTTTCTTTCTTTCTGACGGAGTTTCTCTTTTGTTGCCCAGGCTGGAGTGCAGTGGTGTGATCTCGGCTCACTGCAACCTCTGCCTCCCAGGTTCAAGCGAGTCTCTTGCCTCAGCCTCCCAAGCAGCTGGGATTACGGGTGCCCGCCATCATGCCTGGCTAACTTTTGTATTTTTAGTAGAGACGGTTTTACCATGTTGGCCAGGTTGGTCTAGAATTCCTGACCTCAGGTGATCCACCTGCCTCAGCCTCCCAAAGTGCTGGGATTACAAGTATGAGCCACCACGCCCGGCCTATTTGGGCATTTTGAAAGGGCTTTTTCCCAAGTGTCACCTGTGCAGCCAAGTCCCTGCCTTCTTGGGAAGTGGGGAAGGGTAAGCATCTGTAACCACTGCACCCCATTATTCTGAACTCTCAGCACTTAAGACTCCAGCTGCGATTTGGAGCCTAGTGACAGGGACTGTGTCCCATGTGCCAAGACTGGAATCGGGGCTTCCGAACACGCCTCGGTGTCCTCTGGAGGAAAAGGAACGTGACGGTGCTCTGTTCACTGCTGGGGTCCTGCCGGTGAGAGCAGTGGGCAGGGTGGCTGGACCTGCAGATCTGGGTGGTGGGCTGTGACTCGGCCCTCAGGGTGAGAGATGGAGAGACCTAGAGAAAGGGCATGGGGGAGGGGAGCCCTGCAGATGTGGGGACACCTGAACCCTCCTATGGGGTGTAACCTGAGCCCTCTGACACAGGGTGCACAGGATGTCTGCAGTCCTCACCCCTGGCCTGTTCCTCCCACTCCCAGGGCCCCTCCCCAGCCTCTCTACATAAAGCCAGGCAGGCTGGGCCTCAGGTCAGGCCTATGGCCATGGCCTTCACAGACCTGCTGGACACTCTGGGCGGCATGGGCCGCTTCCAGCTCATCCATACGGCCCTGCTGTTGCTGCCTTGCGGCCTGCTGGCCTGCCACAACTTCTTGCAGAACTTCACGGCCGCTGTCCCCCCGCACCACTGCCGGGGCCCTGCCAACCACACTGAGGCCTCCACCAACGACTCGGGGGCCTGGCTGAGGGCCACCGTACCCCTGGACCAGCTTGGGGCCCCTGAGCCCTGCCGGCGCTTCACCAAGCCTCAGTGGGCCCTGCTGAGCCCCAACTCCTCCGGCCCGGACACAGCCACGGAGCGCTGCAAGGACGGCTGGGTCTATAACCACAGTGTTTTCCCATCCACCATCGTGATGGAGGTCAGAAGGGGCTGGGCGCATGGGGGGCTGCTGCCGACGCCCAGTCTGAAGCGCTCACGTCTTCCCTGCAGTGGGATCTGGTGTGTGAGGCCCGCACTCTCCGAGACCTGGCGCAGTCTGTCTACATGGCCGGGGTGCTGGTGGGGGCTGCCGTGTTTGACAGCCGGGCAGACAGGTGAGCCCGTGGGGATAAGTGCCCCAGCCACCCAGTGCGGGCCAGAAAGCCTAGGCGTCTGCATTCATTTTTCTTTGTTACAGTTGATTTGTGCATTTTAAACAGATAATACATATAGTACATTCACATGGCTTCAAATCCCAAAAGGCACAGAAGAGCCTGCTGGGGATCACCCCTTTCCTGCCTCTGCCCCTCCCTGCAGTAATCCCCAGAGGGCAGCCTGGTTTCTATGTCTTTTTTTTTTTTTTTTGAGACGGAGTCTCGCTCTGTCGCCCAGGCGGGAGTGCAGTGGCCAGATCTCAGCTCACTGCAAGCTCCGCCTCCCGGGTTTACGCCATTCTCCTGCCTCAGCCTCCCGAGTAGCTGGGACTACAGGCGCCCGCCACCTCGCCCGGCTAGTTTTTTGTATTTTTTAGTAGAGACGGGGTTTCACCGGGTTAGCCAGGATGGTCTCGATCTCCTGACCTCGTGATCCACCCGTCTCGGCCTCCCAAAGTGCTAGGATTACAGGCTTGAGCCACCGCGCCCGGCCATTTCTATGTCTTTTACCAGAGACATTTTATGATTCTATGCAGTCAAGCAAGTGGGTGTATATGTTCTATTCCCCCATTTTTATTTTCCTGTTTTGTATTTGTTTTCTTCTTCGTGTCCCCCCATTTTTTTCTTTGAGATGAGGTCTCACTATGTTGCCCAGGCTGGTCTCAAACTTCTAGGCTCAAGCAATTCTCCTGCCTCTGTCTCCCAAGTAGCTGAGGTGACAGGCCTAGCCATCCTTTTTTTATGCAAATGCTGGCATACACCCTACATGGTCCTGTACCCAGCTTTTTCTTCACTTTGGAGGCCTCCTCTCCTATTCCTTCAGAAAGAGCTGTCCCATCCCTTCTAGTCTTTACACTACACCCCACTGTATGTATGAGCCAGTACGAACCCTAACTTGTTCCCCCTTATTTTTTAGGGTGAGGTCTCACTCTGTCACCCAGGCTGTAGTGCCGAGGTATGAACATAGCTCTCTGCAGCCTCGACCTTCTGGGCTCAAACGATCCTCCTGCTTCAGCCTCCCCAGTAGCTGGGACTACAGGCACCCACCAACACACCCAGCTAATTTAAAAAAAAAATTTTTTTTTAGTAGAGATGGGGTCTCACTATGTTGCCCAGGCTGGTCTCAAACTCCTGGGCTCAAGCAATCTTCCTCCCTCTACCTCCTACAGTGCGGGGATTACAGATGTGAGCACTGCGCCCAGCCTAACTGACCCCTATTGTGGGTGGGTGAGTGGGTAGGGGAGTGGGTGGGTGAGTGGTTAGGTGAGTGGGTGAGTGGGTGGGTGAGTGAGTGGGTGGGTGAGTGAGTGGGTGGATAAGTGAGTGGGTGAGTGGGTGGGTGAGTGAGTGGGTGAGGGAGTGGGTGGGTGAGTGGGTAGGTGAGTGAGTGGGTGAGTGAGTGGGTGGGTGAGTGAGTGGGTGAGTGAGTGGGTGGGTGAGTGAGTGGGTGGATAAGTGAGTGGGTGAGTGGG
>NC_037682.1:9332668-9357255 GCF_003255815.1 Theropithecus gelada | reverse complement strand
AAAAAAAAAAAAAAAAAAAAAAAAAAAAAAAAAAAAAACATCTCTTCAATGGCCGGGTGCAGTGGTTCACACATGTAATCCCAGCACTTTGGGAGGCCGAGGCGGACAGATCACTTGAGGTCAGCAGTTCAAGACCAGCCTGGCCAATGTGGTGAAACCCCATCTCTGCTAAAACTACAAAAATAGCTGGGCGTGGCGGTGGGCACCTACAGTCCCAGCTACTAGGGAGGCTGAGGCAGGAGAATTGCTTGAGCTCGGGAGGGGAAGTTTGCAGTGAGCTGAGATCGCATTACTGCACTCCAGGCTGGGCAACAGAGTGAGACTCCGTTTCAAAAAAAAAAAGAACAAGAAAAAGGCCTCTTGGGTCAGGTTGAGAGGCTTAGTCTTCATCCTAAAAGTAAGAGGAACTCACTGACAGGGTTCTAAGGGGACGAGGAATGCTGACATGATCAGATTTAAATTTTAAGCAGATGACAGTGGCCTCCATAGGGAGAACTATGGGAGGGTGGGAACAGTCATGGCACACAGGGCTGCCTAAGGAGTAAAGATAACTTGGGGGAGGTGGCCAATAAGGTGCCCATCCCAGCTGCTGTTATTATTCCCTCTGAGCTCCCACCACCTTCACCACGGGTCTAACTCAGTGCCTCAGACATAGTAGTAACTCAATAAACAGTTGCTAATAGGTTCAAAGTTCAGAGCTTCGGATTTTTTTTCAGACAGAATCTTGCTCTGTCACCCAGGCTGGAGTACAGTGGTGCAGTCTTGGCTCACTGCAACCTCCACCTCTTGGGTTCAAGTGATTCTCCTGCCTCAGCCTCCTAAGTAAGCTGTGATTACAGGCACCCGCCACCATGCCCAGCTAATTTTTGTGTTTTTAGTAGAGATGGGGTTTCCCATGTTGGCCAGGCTGGTCTTGAACTCCTGACCTCAGGTGATCTGCCTGCCTCGGCCTCCCAAAGTGCTGGGATTACAGGCGTGAGTCACCGTGCCCGGCCCAAGCTTTGTTTTTTTAAATCTTGCCTCCCACAATGCAGAAAGCCTTAGTTTCAGATAACAGCATGGGGAAGAAAGAAAATTTGGGAGGAAGAAAATTTGAATAACAACAATATTGATGTTGGCAAGGATGTGAAGAAAAGGGAACTCTTTTTTTTTTTTTTGAGACAGAGTCTTGCTCTGTTGTCCAGTGGCGTAACCTCAGCTCACTGCAATCTCCACCTCCCGGGTTCAAGCGATTCTCCTGCCTCAGCCTCTTGAGTAGCTGGGATTACAGGCAACTGCCACCACGCCTGGCTAATTTTTTTTTTTTTTTTTTTTTTTTTTTGAGACAGAATCTCACTCTGTTGCTCAGGCTGGAGTGTAGTGGCATAATCTTGGCTAACTGCAACCTCTGCCTCCCTGGTTCAAGTGATGCTCCTGCCTCAGCCTCCCGAGTAGCTGTGATTACAGGCAACCGCCATCGTACCTGGCTAATTTTTGTATTTTTAGTAGAGACGGGGTTTCACTATGTTGGCCAGGCTGGTCTCGAACTCCTGACCTCGTGATCCACCCGCCTCAGCCTCCCAAAGTCCTGGGATTACAGACGTAAGTCAAGTGTCTGGGCACGCCCGGCTAATTTTTTGTATTTTTAGTAGAGACGAGGTTTCACCATGTTGGCCAGGCTGGTCTCAAACTCCTGACCTCAGGTGATCCACCCGCCTCAGCCTCCGAAAGTGCAGATTATGCACTCTTAACACAACCCAATAACACTCATCACACCAAAGGAGGCCATGCTGAACGGTGCCATCAGAAACAGGAAGAAGGCAAGGATGCCTACTGTGATTCAACAACGATTCCAAGGTTTGGTTCAATGCACCAAGGCAGGAAAATAAAATGATTAGTATCAATATTTGAGAAGAAGGGAAAAAAATATTTTTATTTGTAAATGTTATTATAATCTAGGAAATCTGAGATTCTCCTAAAACATTAATATTAATAAGAGAATTTGGTCAAAGTGACTTGTTGCAAGAAATATGTCCAAGGCTGGGAGTTGTGGCTCATGCCTGTAATCCCAGCACTTTGGGAGGCTGAGATTGGCGGATCACCTGAGGTCAGAAGCTTGAGACCAGCCTGGCCAACATGGCGAAACCCCATCTCTACTAAAAATACAAAATTAGCTGGGTGTGGTGGTGGGCACTTGTAATCCCAGCTACTCGGGAGGCTGAGGCACAAGAATCGCTTGAATCTGGGAGGCAGAGGTTGCAGTGAGCTGAGATCATTCTACTGCACTCTAGCCTGGGCAACAGAGTGAGACACTGTCTCAAAAACAAAAACAAAAACAAGCCAGGTGTGGTAGTGCATGCCTGTAGTCCCTGCTACTTAGAAGAGTGAGGTTGGGGGATCACTTGAACCCAGGAGACTGAGGCTGCAAAGAGCTTGATCACACCACTGCACTCCAGCCTGGGCAACAAAGCAAGATCCTGTCTCAAAAAAAAAAAAAGTAAAATGCTTCAACAGTTTTGGGAAGTTACTGTAAAGCTACTTGGGGCAAACACTACTAAGTGCTTACTTAGTATTAACTCCTTTCTTAGTAACAAAATTTGTATATTGATGGGGTAGCAATGTGTTTCCTCAATAATATTACAATGTAACTTATAAGAAGGCTTTCCCAGCCTCCTTTAAAGATATGGCTATTAAAAAAAATAATAAAAACAAGCAAACAAATAAATAAATAAAGATATGGCTATGTGGCTAAAGTCTAAGCAAAAGTGGTTGAGAAGGATTTCTAGAAAGACTCCTCTTCAAAAATGGATAAACAATGGTTTGCAAAAGTCATTTTTTTGTTTCTTTTTTCCATTTTCGTTTCATTCCTCTTTTCACTCTCTTTTCTTGTTTATTTGTTTTCAAGTTTTATTTACCCTTTCTTCTTCCTACTTTCTGCTACCTGGAATGGAATGTGAATCTGATGGCTGGAATTCCAGAAGCCATCTTGTACTATGAGGTGACTGTAAGGATGGAGATTAATTCGAGGACAGTGGAGCAGAAAGATGGAGGCCTGATGAACGTGAAGCCATCATTTTAGCCCTGGGCTACCTATCTCTGAAATTATTTTACCTGACAGAAAAATAAAATTCTGTTTTGTCTCAGCTACTATTGTTTTAGGACTTGGCTATGTCACAGATCTAAAACCCACTTAATTTACTCCTGCAATCAAAATATTATATTGACACAGAAAAGATAACAAATAAATCAGTGGGATAAAACAGAAAATCCAGAAACAGATTCAAGTATTTATGGGGACCAGATACATGAAAGATCACAATTCAAGTCAGTTGGAGAAGAATGTTTTATTTACTAAGTATAACTGCTGACATGCTGGCTGTTTGTCAGGAATAAAAAAAAGCTAAATCCTTCCTCACATCACAAATAAGATTAGTTCTAGGTGGATTAGCAAACTAAAGGCAAAACGTAAGTAAAATTAATAAACAAAAATTAGAAGAATATTTTCATAAGTTTAGGTCGAGGATACCTTATTATACAAAGCAGGAAACCTAAAACCCATACAGGAAAATAATTGTACAATGTTGTGTAGAAAAAAAAACACACACACAAAGCTAAAAGACAGCTTGGGAAAAATACGTATGTAACACATTTGCTATCCATTAGTTACTGCTGATGGTGGGAAACTGCAAACATTTTCCATAAAGAGCCAGATAGTAAACATTTGAGGCTTAAGGGTGTGAACCCTAAAAGAGGTTCATGATGGATCCGGAATGGCTAACTAGGCCTAAATTCAAAATACAGCCAAGCAGCCATTGGCTGACTAGAGGTCACAAGTACTTCAGTTTTGTTTGCTTTCTGAGACACGATCTTGCTCTGTTGCCCAGGCTGGAGTGCAGTGAGGCGATCATGACTCACTGCAGCCTCGACCTCCCGAACTCAAGCAATCCTCCTGCCTCAGCCCCCGGAGTAGCTGAGATCACAGGAACCCGCCACCACCGCCGGCTAATTTTTTGTAGAGAAGGGGTTTCACCGTGTTGCCCAGAATGAACTTGAACTCCTGGGCTCAAGTGATCCGCCCGCCTCAGCCTCCTGAAGTGCTGGGATTACAGGCGTGAGCCACCGCACCCGGCCCCCATGGGACGGGCATTTTTAAGGCTCCTGATACATATTGCTAAATTGTTTTCTAGAAACGCTCTACCATCCCACCAGCAGAGTATGACTCCTACGGTAGAGATTTTTGGCTCAAAGAATTAGGATGTATTTTAAGGGGAGAACCCTCTTCTCATCTTACCCCTAACCTCTATCCTTGAGTGACCTACCTTCACTCCCAAGCCTCCAATCACCCACTGGGAATCTCTACCTGGAAATCCCAGAGGCACTCAAACTTAACGTGTCCACAACTAAATTATTATCTGTCACCTTCCCACCTCATATCCCCCAAAATGCCCCAGATTCAGAAAACATACCCATCACTGTGGCTGGCACCACCGTGATAATCACGATAATAACCATGGCAACCAGATTCCTCACTGAAGCCATTCTTTTAGGATGAACCAAGGGCACAACAGGCAGAGATGACAAGGGGAATGGAGAAGGGGGTACAGTAAGTTTGAGACAGTTGAAGGCACGCGCACGACAGCGCCTGCGCACCACGGAACAGGGCAAAAGGGTGACGAACATGCGCCACTGAGCTTCACCGAGCAGCCGATGCCCAGAAAACAGCTATCCGCACACAGACTCAGTTTCCGTGTAGGTAACCCCGGGGCGTTGCGGGTCGCACCCGGCTTTCTCGCCCAGTGAGAAAGAACTGCGCAGCTGCCCACTGGCTGGCCGCCAGGCGCGTGCGTAGAGACGCCCACACGCCCGGTGATGCGCACGCGCCCTGGGCCGCGCGTGCGCGCGTCGGGTCCCGGAATGAGCCGAGGAAAGCAAGCGGAAGGGTTGGGGTTGGCTCCCGGTTTCGCGCATGCGTGCGCTGCACAAACCATTTGGCGGGTTTTTCCCGGCCACTCTGTTCTGCCACCGTCACTGAGAAACTCAGCGGTAGCTTTTAGGAAGCAGGACGTTCTCTCCGGGAAAGCGTCCTCTCGAGATTTCTGCTCCCTCCATTCAGGGCGTTTGGGGGCCACCCCTTCATTTTTTAAAAAACGTATTTCTCTGTGACCGACGGCCGGGGCCCTCTGACGGTCTGAGGTCTTGCTTGGGCCAGTCACCTCCTGTCACGGTCCGCGGAGGGTGGAAGGATAAGAGGGCGAGGCGCTCATCGCTCGCCAGGCCCGTGGGTTTCTTGGGCACAGGTCGGAGCTGGGTGGGCCGGCTCCCCGGCCCCTGGCTTGGGCGACCATGTCCGCATCCCCCCAGCAGCTGGCGGAGGAGCTGCAGATCTTCGGCCTAGACTGCGAGGAGGCTCTAATTGAGAAATGTGAGTCCGGCACCCCTTCCCGCCCCGCAGCCGTGTTCCACGCTCTCGCCCGAGTTCCTCGGCGCTTAGAACCGAAAGGGGAGCGCTTCCAATTTCCCCCTCCCCTGGAGCGGAGTTCTCGGTGGCTGTGAGATGAAGAATCAAACTGAGTTTTGAGATTTAGGATGTGGGCACTTTGAAATGCCCACCGGGTACCGCTTGGATGCCAAATCAAAAATACGAATATGCAGCACGATTTTAAACCAACTCGAAGTTCTCGAAAGGCGGAATTGGGATGTGCTAGATCGAGACTAGGCCCCGGTGGCACCTGAGTTTGGGAATTGTTGAGGCCCGGGTAACGAGTAACGAAGCAAGAGATGTGGGAGTTTTGAAATGTAGCTTTTTATTCTTGGCTCCTCCCTTTCCAGCCTACACCTTAAACCTCTGCTGATCCATCAGTTCTCTTATAGGAGCTGTTGGTGGTCTATGCAAATATGAATCCCTTGAGGTGGATTCCTAAAATTGAATTTGAGCTGTGGAAGGGGCTTTAGGGAGCTTGTTGGCTCCCTCTGTTTACAGATGGAGAAACAGACAAGGAAAGCTAATTGCCTGAGCTGTCTGTGAAGCCAGGTGTCCTGCCGTGGAGTCCTGGGCTGCATCATACGGGTCCATCGTGTTGGTCAAGCTGTAGATCAGTGTAAGGAGTCATTTGAAGCAAAGCCCGGGAGATATGGAAGTTCTGGAATCCGTGTGAATGTGCACCTGCCTTAACCACTCAACACTTTGAACTTCTTATATATAAAAAGAGAATGAAACATGTTAATTTATGGTGAGAAATTCGTTTCAGAAACCAGAATACTTTGTCTTCATGCCCAGTGCCTTCTCTCTCTCTCTTTTTTTTTTTTTTTTTTTGAGACAGTCTTGCTTTATCACCCAGACTGGAGTGCAGTGGCGTGAGCTTGGCTCACTGCAGCCTCCACCTCCCAGGTTCAAGCGACTCTCCTGCCTCATATTCCCAAGTAGCCGGGAATACAGGCGCCCACCACCAGGCTAATTTTTTTTTTTTTTTGTATTTTTAGTAGAGAAGAGGTTTCACAATGTTGGCCAGACTGCTCTCAAACTCCTGACCTCAAGTGATCCACCCACCTTGGCCTCCCAAAGTGCTGGGATTACAGGCCTGAGCCACCGCACTCCGTCCTTCTCTTTTTAAAAGAAGACTAGCCAGGCGCAGTGGCACACGCCTGTAATCCCAGCACTTTGGGAGGCTGAGGCAGGCGGATAACCTGAGGTCAGGAGTTCGAGACCAGCCTGACCAACATGGAGAAACCCTGTCTCTACTAAAAATACAAAATTAGCCAGGCGTAATGGCACATGCCTGTAATCCCAGCTACTCAGGAGGCTGAGGCAGGAGAATCGCTTGAACCTGCGAGGTGGAGGTTGTGGTGAGCTGAGATCACGCCATTGCACTCTAGCCTGGGCAACAAGAGCGAGACTCCTGTCTCAAAAAAAGAAAAAGAAGACTTAAGTGGAAAACCTGATCATAGTCAGAAATTTATGTGGTAAGCATGAAATCAGCATGAGAGAAATTAGTTATGTGAACCAGATTTGTGAGAAATTAGTTATGTGAACCAGATTTGTAAAGACTTCAGGCCAAGATGCCAATTGCTTTCATCTCATGTAGAGCGAAATTGGCAATGGCTTTGGAATTGTGGACTTTGGATCATCAGTAACCTCAATGGCACCTTAATGTTTCCTGACAGTAAACCATATTTCCCTGGTCTCTTCCCCCGGCCCCAGACGGAATCTTGCTCTGTCGCCAGGCTGGAGTGCAGTGGTGTGTCCTCAGCTCACTGCAACTTCCACCTCCTGGGTTCAAGCGATTGTCCTGCTTCAGCCTCCCAAGTAGCTGGGACTACAAGCACGCACCACCATGCCTGGCTAATTTTTTTGTATTTTTAGTAGAGACGGGGTTTTGCCATGTTGGCCAGGATGCTCTCGATCTCCTGACCTCATGATCCACCCGCCTGGGTCTCCCAAAGTGCTGGGATTACAGACATGAGCCACAGCGCCTGGCCCTTTTTTTTTTTTTTTTTTGAGATGGAGTCTTGCTCTGTCACCCAGGCTGGAGTGCAGTGGCTTGATCTCAGCCACTGCAGCCTCTGCCTCCCGCGTTCCAGTGATTCTCCTGCCACAGCCTCCCGGGTAGCTGGGATTACAGGTACACGCCACCACACCCGGCTACTTTTTGTTGTTGTTTTGTTTTTTTGAGATGGAGTTTCTCTCTTGTCACCCAGGCTGGAGTGCAGTGGCGCAGTCTTGGCTCACTGCAACCTCCACCTCCTGGGTTCAAGAAATTCTCCTGCCTTAGCCTCCTCAGTAACTGGGATTACAGGCACCTGCCACCACACTCGGCTAATTTTTTGTATTTTTAGTAGAGACAGAGTTTCGCCATGTTGAGCAGGCTAGTCTTGAACTCCTGACCTCAGGTGATCATCCTGCCTCGGCCTCCCAAAGTGCTGGGATTACAAGTGTGAGCCACCGCGCCTGGCCTACTTTTTGTATTTTTAGTAGAGACAGGGTTTCACCATGTTGGCCAGGCTGGTCTTGAACTCCTGACCTCAGGTGATCCACCCACCCTGGCCTCCAAAAGTGTTGGGATTACAGGCATGAGCCACTGTGCCAGGCCCCTGGTCTCTTCAGAGTCTTCCAGGTGACTGTTTTCCACCTACTCCTGTAACATCCTTCTCTCCCACCCTCACTCTCAGCTGACAAACTTCTATTTTTTTTGGCTGAAAAAAATAGAAGATTAGAAAACTTCCATCAGCAACCACCATTACGTCTCACTGACCCATATCTGTGACATATACCTAGCCTTCTTTCCTATTACAATGAAAAAATTCTCCATATTCCTAGCAAAATCCAAGCCCTCCACTTGAGTCCTAAACCCCATTCCTTCTGACGCAATTAAGGACATCACAGGTAATTCTACTGTCTTACATATTTTCTATTTTTCTTGCTACAAGATTTTTTTCCTACTAGTATAGAAATGTGCTTCCATCTTGCCTTTAAAATCCTCTGTTGACCCTACTTCCCACTTGAGTTCTCTCCTTCCCAATTGGAGCAGACTTCAAAAGGGTCGGCCAGGTGCGGTGGCTCATGCCTGTGATTCCAGCACTTTGGGAGCCCGAGGAGGGCAGATCACAAGGTCAAGAGATCGAGACCATCCTGGCCAACATGGTGAAACCTCGTCTTTACTGAAAATACAAAAATTAGCTGGGCATGGTGGCTCATGCCTGTAGTCCCAGCTACTCGGCAGGCTGAGACAGGAGAATTGCTTGAATCAGGGAGGTGGAGGTTGCAGTGAGCTGAGATCGTGCCACTGCATTTCAACCTGGTGACAGCAAGACTCTGTCTCCAGAAAAAAAAAAAAAAGGTGGGGGGAGCTTGCCATCTTTAAATGTTTCCTCCTTAAATCCATTTCAGTAAGTTCTTTTGTTGCCACCACTTCACTGAAGCTTCTCTACTCAAGGTTACCAGTGACCTTCACCTTGCTAAAACCAGTGATGAATTTTCAGTCCTCATCTTGAATTAGCAATTAGCACCAGCACTTGACACTATCATTTTTTCTTTTTTTAAAACACATTTTTCTCTTAGCTTCTTAGACACTACTAGTTTTTATTTTTCTTTTTTTTTCTGAGACAGGGTCTTGCTCTGTTACCCAGGCTGGAGTATAATGGGCAAATCACAGCTCACTGCAGCCTCAACCTCCTTGGCTCAAGCAATCCTTCCACCTCAGCCCCCGAGTAGCTGGAACTACAGGCACATGCCACCAAGCCCAGCTAAGTTTTGTATTTTTTATAGAAACAGGGTTTCACTGTGTTGCCCAGTCTGGTCTCGAACTCCTGGGCTCAACCAATATGCCCACCTCAACCTCACAAAGTGCTGGGATTACAGGCATGAGCCACTGCGCCTGGCTTACTGCTAGTTTTTCTTAAGCTTTGCTGGTGTCACCACTTCTCAGGCTTTGTGGATTCATCCTCAGAGGCCCTAAGGCACCCCAAGACTCAAGCCTGGGATCTTTTCTCCCTTCTAGATACACTTGCTCCCTTGGTGATCTCACCCGGGATCTCATAGCTTTAGTATCCCATGTATTTACTGATGGTTCCCAAATTTATACCTCTGCCCACACTGCTTGCCTGAACTACAGGCTGGCTTGTTCAACAGCCTACTGTCTTCAGTTGGATGTCTAAATGGCACCTCAGACTCTGCATGTCTAAAACTAAGCTCCTGGTATCTCCTCTCTCTCCTCAGAGTAGTGCCTCCGGCTCTTTTCCCCATCTCAGTTAATAGGGACGCCACTTTTCCTTTGTGCAGGCTAAAAATATCAGCATCATCCTTGCCTTGTTTTTCTTATACCTTCAGTTAGCAGATCCCACTGGCTTCACTTCCAGTATGTAAAGTCCTGTCCAGAGTCCAACCACTTCTCACCATCTCCACTGCCACCACCTTGATCCAAGCTACCATCATCTCTCACCTGGGCCTTTCCATGATTCTTTAATTGGTCCCACTGATTCTTCCCTTGTCCCCTTCTGTTTCCCCCCAATAGTGAGCTTTGTGAGGACAAGGATGCTTCTGTTTTCTCATTGCCCAAAACAGTGCCTGGCACTAATAGATTCTGAGTAAACGCTGATTGAGTAAACCAGGATTATTTTTGCGTTTCTAGGTGAAAGTTTTGACAAATGAACTAAGTTTTTACTTGTCCAATTTTCCTTTCTACAGTGGTAGAGCTTTGTGTTCAGTATGGACAGAATGAGGAGGGAATGGTAGGCGAGCTTATAGCCTTCTGCACCAGCACACATAAAGTTGGCCTTACCTCAGAGATCCTGAACTCTTTTGAGCATGAGGTAAGAACAGAATGAAAGCAAACTAATAATGTAATTCTCTATTTCTGCTCTACAGGGGAGGCATTGTGATCTATTGAGAGGAGTGTGGGCTTTCGAGTCAGGCCCGGATTCCAGTCCCAGTGTGAACTTGGAGAAACTACTTTATGTTCCTGAGCCTCAGTTTCCTCTTCTGTCATTGGGGCTAATAATCTGTATTTTTTATGATTGTTATAAGAATTAAATGGGGCCAGGCGCTGTGGCTCATGCTTGTAATCCCAGGACTTTGGGAGGCCGAGGCAGGCAGATCATAAGGTCAGGAGTTCAAGACCAGCCTGGCCGACATGGTGAAACCCTGTCTCTACTGAAAATACAAAAATTAGTTGGGCATGGTGGTGGGCGCCTGTAATCCCAGCTACTTGGAAGGCTGAGGAAGGAGAATCGCTTGAACCTAGAGGAGGCAGAGGTTGCAGTGAGCTGAGATCGCGCCACTGCACTCCAGCCTGGGATAGAGCGAGACTCCGTCTCAAAGAAAAAAAAAAAAAAAGAAAGAGATGAGAATGGACATACAGCACTTAAAACTATCACCCAGCAGGTGATAAGTCTTCACCAAATAGTTGGTATTGTTAGGATTGTTATGTGTTATAGACAGTAATGGGATGTCTTTGTTTTTAGTCTGTATGTATCTTAATTCTTTGAGGAATGTTAGATCTTTGATTATATTTTGAATACCTTTTATTATCTCAAGGCTTTGGAAAACACCTCTGCTACTACTTGACTATGAAGTACAGTGTTCACTATCTTTTCTTTTTCAGTTTCTGAGCAAAAGATTATCAAAAGCCCGGCACAGTGCCTGCAAGGACAGTGGCCATGCGGGAGCTAGAGACATTGTTTCCATTCAAGAGCTGTATCCTTTTCTGCTGAAGGTCTTTTTCACCAAGCTGCATGTTGCATTTTATAATTTGTCTGTAGTTGCATGTGTAATTTAAACACAATAATAAGGCCGGGCATGGTGGCTCAGACCTGTAATCCCAGCACTTTGGGAGGCCAAGGCAAGCATATCACTTGAGCCTAGCTAGGAATTTGTGACCAACCTGGGCAACAAGGTGAAACCCTGTCTCTACCAAAAGTACAAAATTTTTTATGTGTGTGTGAGTTGGTTTCACTCTTTTTGCCCAGGCTGAAGTGCAATGGTGCAATCTTGGCTCACTGCAACCTCCGCCTCCCGATCTCAAGTGATTCTCCTGCCTCAGCCTCCTGAGTAGCTGGGATTATAGGCATGCGCCACCACACCTGGATAATTCTGTAATTTTTTTTAGTAGAGACAGAGTTTCACCATGTTGGCCAGCTGGTCTCGAACTCCTGACCTCAGGTGATCCATCCACCTAGGCCTCCCAAAGTCCTGGGATTACAGGCGTGAGTCACTGCCTGGCCAAAGTACAAATTAAAAAAAATAATAATCTGGCCGTGGTGATGCATGCCTGTAGACCCAGCTAGTTGGTAGGCTGAGATGGGAGAATCTCTTGAACCTGGAGGGTAGAAGTTGCAGTAAGCTGAGACTGGGCCACTGTACTCCAGCCTGGATGACAGAGGAAACCCCATCTCAATAATAATAATAATAATTGTAAAAATTACCTAATATTTAGATTTCTTCTAGCAATTAGCCCTTGCCTTATATGAAAGTTTATTATTATTATTATTATTTATTTTTTTTTTTGAGATGGAGTCTCGCTCTGTCACCCATGCTGGAGTGCAATGGCATGATCTCGGCTCACTGCAAGCTCCGTCTCCCGGGTTCACGCCATTCTCCTGCCTCAGCCTCCGGAGTAGCTGCGACTACAGGCGCCAACCACCACGCCCGGCTCATTTTCTGTATTTTTTTTTTTAGTAGAGACGGGGTTTCACTATGTTAACCAGGATGGTCTCTGTCTCCTCACCTCGTGATCTGCCCACCTCAACCTCCCTAAATGCTGGGATTACAGGCATTAGCCACCGCGCCCGGCGATTATTGTTTTTCTTAACCAGTGTTCTTAGAATTGAAGTGGAAGAAGAAGAGGAAATCCTCTTGAACTCTTACACCACACCGTCAAAGGTAAGTAAACAGTGTTTGTACATCGCATTTTACAAGTAACATTTTAAAATAGGTTATCACAACATTTGAAGATCGGAGGGAAAAAAATCAACCACTCTCATGCATTTCCTACTATATTTCCACTTATACATCTTCCTTTCTGATCATATGTCTAAATGTTTTAGATAATGGCAGTCCTTATAAACATATAGTTATCCTGCTTTTCTTAGCACAACATAAAACATTTCTATAAATATAATTTCTCCATAATTGCCCTTTTTAAATAGTTGCATAGTTTTTTTTTTGTTTTGTTTTGTTTTGTTTTGTTTTGTTTTGTTTTTTTTGAGACGGAGTTTTGCTCTGTAGCCCGGGCTGGAGTGCAGTGACCGGATCTCAGCTCACTGCAAGCTCCGCCTCCCGGGTTCCCGCCATTCTCCTGCCTCAGCCTCCGGAGTAGCTGGGACTACAGGCGCCCGCCACCTCGCCCGGCTAGTTTTTTGTATTTTTAGTAGAGACGGGGTTTCACTGTGTTAGCCAGGATGGTCTCGATCTCCTGACCTCGTGATCCACCCGTCTCGGCCTCCCAAAGTGCTGGGATTACAGGCTTGAGCCACCGCGCCCGGCCAATAGTTGCATAGTTTTATACTATAATTGAATAATTCAGTTCTGTGTTGGATCCCAGTGTGAAAGGTCAAGTAGAGTAGTGGAAAAGCATTGCCTTCAAAGTCTGAGTCAGAAGACCTGGGTGACCTGGAGTGAGTTGTTTTATCTCTCTGAGCCAGTTTCCTTATCCATAATATCAGGATATTCATTCAGTTATACAGCAACAACTATATACTGCACTAGGACACTGGGTAAACAGTGGTGAACGAAACAGACATGGATGGGCTCTGCCCTCAAGAAGCTGACAGCCAGTGCACAACATCCCCCATCTTGGAGGGCCTGAAGAGGAAATAAATAGGTAAAGTATCAGGCCCTATGCAATGTATTCAGTAATAGTAATTATTCTTTATACTAACTAAATAAGTTCATAAAAATTCATAAACATGGAGTGAGCCTTAATTATTCAAAGTAAATTATATCATAAGAAAGATGTAATTTACATTGCCCCACGGAATGTATTCAGTAATGGTAATTATTCCTTTTTTTTTTTTTGCAACAGAGTTTTCCTCTTGTCGCCCAGCTGGAGTGCAGTGGCACGATCTCGGGTCACTGCAACCTCTGCCTCCTGGGTTCAAGCAATTCTCCTGCCTCAGCCTCCCGAGTAGCTGGGATTACAGGCACGCGCTACTACGGCCAGCTAATTTTTGTATTTTTAGTAGAGATGGGGTTTCACCATGTCAGCCAGGCTGGTCTCGAACTCCTCACCTCAGGTGATCCACCTGCCTCGGCCTCCCAAAGTGTTGGGATTACAGGCGTGAGCCACCGTGCCCAGCCCAGTAATTATTCTTTATACTAACTAAATAAATTTGTAGAAATTCACAAACATGGAGGGAGCTTTAATTGTTCAAAGTAAATTACATCATAAGAAAGAAGGTAAGGGCTAGGTGCAGTGGCTCATGCCTGTAATCCCAGCACTCTGGGAGACCAAGGCAGGAGGATCAGTGACCAGAGATCATGCCACTTCTCTACAGCCTGGGTGACAAAGTGAGACCCTGTCTCAAGAAGAAAGAAGGTAAATAGATTTGCCTGTGGAGAGTAAGAGGGTCAAAAATGTGCCCCATGAAGTTGCTAGCACAAAACCAGGTGCATATAATATTAAAAGAAATAATGAGGTGTTTGTTAGAGTTTCTTAAGATTGGAGAGACTGTAACTCATTTGATTTTCCCCCTAAAGTGGTTTTCCGAGTCCATATCCCAGTGAAGGACACCTCTGTTCTTCCATTGGCTCAGGCCAAGAACCTTGGAGACCTCCTTAAATCCTTTTTCTCTCACACCCCACGTCCAACTTAGCTACCAGTCCTGACATCCCTCTCCAGGATCTGGCCACCTCTCACCATTTCCACTGCCACTACCAGGTCCACAGCATCATTGTCTCCTGAATGATTGGGACAGCCTCCTAACTAGTCCGTTGGCTTCTTTCTGCCATGTCCGCCTCTAACCAGCTCTCCACCCAGCAGCCAGGGTGCTCCTTTCCAACGAAAGGTCAGGTTTTCTTGCTCACATCTCTCCCACTGACTTTTCATCTTTCCTCCTAATACCCAAAGTTTGAACCAGCATGTGTGAGGTTCTGTAGGAGCTGGCCCCTCCTCCTTCTGTCCTTTTTCCCTACTGCCCCTTGCTCTCTGCTTCTGCCATGCCAAATATGGGTCCATTTCCTGTGTCTCCTCGTCAGAGGGAACAAGCCTGCCTAAAAGAACGAAACCCTTCCTCTGTTTTATTTTCTTGCTTTATTTTTCTCATTATTCTCTTGCTTTATTACCACCAAACATGTTATATACTTACTTTTTTGTTTTGGTTGGCCTTCCCTCCATTAGATGGAAGCTCCTTGAGAATAGAGACTTTGTTTTTACTTGCTGCTGTTTTCCCAGCACCCTGGCACATTAATAGTTGTTAAAAGACCTCTGAATAAGGGAGTGTGGTTGACTCTCCAAATAGGGTCTCAATTGCAATACCAATGGGACCACCACAGTTTTTATCTGGTTGTCAGCTTCACAGATCCAGAATTTTATCTAATTTGTCTATGTATCCAGAATTGATCATATTCTTGGAGTCTGACTCATAGTAACCCAGCTATCAATAGACTGATGAGTAAGCCAGGTACAAATTTGCTTATTTTACTGTTCAAGTAGATACCCTTCCAATGACTGAAATCCCATATTTAGGCTATCCCATTCCTGCTATGGAAATACTTAAGAGACTAAATTGTGAATCAAAGTTTGTGACTGTGAGGCCAGGTGCAGTGGCTCATGCCTGTAATCCCAGCACTCTGGGAGACTGAAGCAGGTGGATCACTTGAGGTCAGGAGTTTGAGACCAGTGAAACCCCATCTCTACTCAAAATAAAAAATTAGCTGGGCATGGTGGTGGGTGCCTATAATCCCAGCTACTCAGGAGGCTGAGGCAGGAGAATCGCTTGAACTTGGGAGGCGGAGGTTGCACTGAGCCCAGATCACACCACTGCACTCCAGGCTGGGCGACAGAGAGAGACTCCGTCTCAAGAAAAAAAAAGAAAGAAAAAAAGTTTGTGACTCTGAATTCCACGCTAAATGAGTTGGATTGAAATGTTAAGCAAACATTATGTGTCTGGACTAGAGATACATAAAATGCTTAGAACAGTACCCATCACGTAGAAATTGTTCAGTCACTGTTAGGCCATGCATCAATGGCAGCATGATAAAATAGTCAAAGTGTGGCCAGGCGTGGTGGCTCACACCTGTAATCCCAGCACTTTGGGAGGCCAAGGTGGACAGATCACCTGAGGTCAGGAGTTCGAGACCAGCCTGGCCACCATGGTGAAACCCCATCTCTACAAAAGTACAAAAATTAGCTGGGCATGATGGCAGGTGCCTGTAATCCCAGCTACTCGAGAGGCTGAGACGGAAGAATCACTTGAACCCGGGAGGTGGATGTTGCAGTGAGCTGAGATTGTGCCATTGCACTCCAGCCTGGGCGAGAGAGTGAGACTCCATCTCAAAAAAAAAAAAAAAAAAAAAAGCAAAGTGTGAAGGTTGGCCTTTCCATACAAACAGTGCCAGGCTGAGGTTGCCTAACCCTCAGGTCTTAGGAACAGGTGTCCTTCTGCTATAAAGGTAAATATGATATGTCAGTGATTTTAGCTTATCACTATTAAATATTCCTGTGCAATTGACAGCGGTTCTTTTGCTTCCGTGTTCACCATAAATCTGCTGATGATTTGGCTGCCATGTCCCTGTCTAACAGGGAGAGAATGCGTTAGCCTGGTGACTTGACGTTACCATACCCTGGCCAGTTATATTTCTAGTAAATTAATAAACTGGTTATAATTTGATTTTCTCTGTGGGTGTGAGAATGTGCTTACCCTAGGATATGAAAATATGGTACCATTGCTGACTACATTTATCATTAAAAATGATGAAACCACCCACCGCGGTGACTCACGCCAGTAATCTCAACACTTTGGGAGGCCAAGAAGAGGGGATCACCTGAGGTCAGGAGTTCAAGACCAGCCTGGCCAACATGGTGAAACCCTGTCTCTACTAAAAATACAAAAATATTAGCTGGGCGTGGCAGCGGGCGCCTATAATCGTGGCTATCCGGGAGGCTGAGGCAGGAGAATTGCTTGAACCCGGGAGGTAGAAGTTGCAGTGAGCCGAGATTGCGCCACTGTGCTCCAGCCTGGGCAATCAGAGCAAAACTCCATTTAAAAAAAAAAAAAGAGAAAGAAAGGAAGGATGAAACTAGCCAGGCATGGTGGCTTATGCCTGTAATCCTAGCACTTTGGGAGGCCGAGGTGGGTGGATCACCTGAGATCAGGAGTTCAAGACCAGCCTGGCCAAAATGGCAAAACCCCATCTCTGCTAAAAATACAAAAATTATCCCAGCATGGTGGCACATGCCTGTAATCCCAGCTACTCGGGAGACTGAGGCAGGAGAATTGCCTGAACCCAGGAGACGGAGGTTGCAGTGAGCTGAGATCATGCCACTGCACTCCACCCTGGGCGACCCTCCGTCTCAAAAAAAAAGAGGCCGGGCGCGGTGGCTCAAGCCTGTTATCCCAGCACTTTGGGAGGCCGAGATGGGCGGATCACGAGGTCAGGAGATCGAGACCATCCTGGCTAACACAGTGAAACCCCATCTCTACTAAAAAAAAAAAACAAAAAAACTAGCTGGGCGACGTGGCGGGCGCCTGTAGTCCCAGCTACTCGGGAGGCTGAGGCAAGAGAATGGCGTAAACCCGGGAGGCGGAGCTTGCAGTGAGCTGAGATCCGGCCACTGCACTCCAGCCTGGGTGACAGAGCCAGACTCCGTCTCAAAAAAAAAAAAAAAAAAAAAAGAAAAAATGATGAAACCAGCATTAAGTGTTAATAATGAATCATATGAGCTTGGTTAAAGGGGGTGCATCTTTGAGAACTGGGACTGGAGTTGGTGAACACTATTGGATTTCAGCCCTAAGGCTGAGGACCGAAACACCAGACTGTGCCTTGTTTACCAAAGTGCTGTCACCCTGCCACATCCTGCGAGACAGACTGTCATTCTCTCGAAATATCCCTGCCCCACAACATTGGCCCCAGAGTGTTGTAGCCCACTGTATATTAGGAGAATCTTTTGGAGGGATAGTTTGAGAAAATATATTCAAATTATAGAATCTCTTTTTTAATTATAAAAAAAATAAAGACACGGTGTCACTGTGTTGCTCAGGCTCAGGCTGGTCTTGAACTCCTGAGCTCAAGTGATCCATCTGCCTCGGCCTCCCAAAATGCTAGGATTACAGGCATAAGCCACCATCCCTGGCCAAATTCATAAAATCTTTTTCTATCCTTTGACCCAGTAATTCTCCCTAGAGGGGAAAAAAAAATCTCTTCTGAAGAAATAATTCAAATTATGGGAAAAGCTCTATGCATGACGATATGCATCTTAGCATTATTTTATTTTTTAATTTAAAATCTTAATTTGCTAAATCACTTTTCACCTAAGAATCAGCATTATTTGTAATCACTGAAAAATCACAAACAACCCATAATCCAGCAATTGAGAATTATGTAAATCATTGTAGATAAATTTAAGCAAATAACACAGCTACTAAAAAGGATAAAGACCTGTAATCCCAGCACTTTGGGAGGCCGAGGCAGGTGGATCATCTGAGATCAGGAGTTCGAGACCAGCCTGACCAACATGGCAAAACTCCCATCTCTACTAGAAATACAAAAATTAGCTGGGCGTGGTGGCACATGCCTGTAGTCCCAGCTACTCGAGAGGCTGAGGCCGGAGAATGACTTGAACCTGGGAGGTGGAGTTGCAGTGAGCCGAGGTTGCAGTGAGCTGAGATCATGCATTGCACTCCAGCCTGGGCAACAAGAGCGAAGTGAAACTCCGTCTCAGAAAAAAAAAAAAAAGGAAAAAGATTGGGCCAAGTGCAGTAGCTCATATGTATAATTCCAGCATTTTGGGAGGCCGAGGCAGGTGGATCACTTGAGGTCAGGAGTTCGAGACCAGCCTGGCCAACATGACAAAACCCCATCTCTACTAAAGATACAAAAATTAGCTGGGTGTGATGGCAGGCACCTGTAATCCCAGCTACTTGAGAGGCTGAGGCAGCAGAATCGCTTGAGCCCAGGAGGCAGAGGTTGTAGTGAGCTGAGATCTTGCCACTGTGCCCAAGCCTGGGTGACAGAGTGACTCCATCTCAAAAAAATATATAACAAAAAAACAGTGTGGGAAAATATTTATTATTAATATAGAGTGAAAAAATCAGCACATAAAATACTTAGGTTTATATTTAAACTAAGATTATGACTAATTTGTATATTTGTAATCTTAATATGCAAATTATCAGCCACCATGCCTGGCTTTTTTTTTTCTCCTCAGATGTGAGGTCTCGCTGTTGCCCAGGCTGGTGTTGAACTCGTGGGCTCAGGTGATCCTCCCACCTTGACCTCCCAGAGTGCTGGGACTACAGGCATGAGCCACCACCCCTGGCCTAGAAAAATATTAAAATACTATTAAGGAGTATTCAAAACTGGTTATTATATCAGGATGGTAGAATAAGGGATTTTTTTTTTAATCTATTTTCCATTGCAGCTGCCTAATGATGGTTTTGAATCTGTTCTCTGGCATTCTGTCCTTTAGTTGCTACCAGTTGACCACTTGGCAGTATAACTTCTTAAACTTGCAGCCAGGAGGAGCCCTAGGGCAAGGAAAGCTGCAGACTAGCTGGCTTTCTGGCTGCTATCCAGGCAAGGATTTTGTTTTCTCTATTACAGTTGATTATCCTAGACTTTAGGGAGCAATGAGTCTCTGGACTGTAGGTTTCAGCCTCCATTCTGGGCTTATCTTTGGATTCTTGTTGATGAGTCAAAGGAAAAAAAAAAAAAAAAGGAGTGACCATCAATGAGGTGTTTGCTAACTCTTCTAGTGTGAGCTCAACCTTGTTATCTGTTATCTGCCGGGAGTCATTTCCTTTGAAAATGTGTGGTATACTTTACCAGAGTAAGTAGTAATGTCCCATTCCTTCTCAGGAAAATGTGTACACGTAGGTCAAAACTATGCATTGTAAAACTCAGATCTGTTTGAAAACAGAGAGGTGGGGACAGAAAGTAAACATACGAAGGATTTGACAGGACAGATTACCAGCCTGGTGGTCCTTTCTGGAAAATGTTTGCTTTCTCTTAATTGCCTTCAAAATAGGGACAGTATCCTGAATGTTGGTTACAGTTGTTGAAGATTTCTTTTTGAGATTATGCTTGGATGATGGGGCCTTAAGAAGAGAACCCACCCAGTCCTGTTTTGTGCCTTCGTTTGGACATGCTCTCCCTTTTCTTCCAAGGAACTATACACTTAATTAGTATTGGGTCTAGTAGGACTGAGATTTTGTTTTCCTTTTTATTTTCCCTAGGGTTCTCAGAAGCGAACTATCTCCACCCCAGAAACCCCCCTAACAAAAAGAAGTGTATCAACTCGTAGCCCCCATCAGCTCCTCTCACCATCAAGTTTCTCTCCAAGGTATGGATCATAATTCATTCAAGTGCCATAAAGCTGGCTTCCCCTCCCCTTTCTCTGGCTATCTGAGGAAGGCTAACAGCAGAGTTATTTATTTTAACTGTAGGTGGGCATGTGCATCTGCAGTGAATTGGCTTGAAAGCCTATTGCTCTCTGCCTTCCTTGCTTTCCCTTTCTTTGTGGAAAATTACTGATTCTTACAGTAATTAAGGAAACTCACTTTCCACCCACTTTTCTAAGGCTCATTTCCTAGATCAGGAACTGATACCTTCTATTGAAAACAACCTGTCTATTCAGAAGTCTAAGAGTCTTAACAGGTCTTGTCAGTAGAGGCAAGTAGGTTTCCACCTGCTTCTGTTTGTGTTTTGTTGGGTTTCTTTTTCTTTCTTTTCATCTAAAGTTTTTTTGTTTTGTTTTGTTTTTAAAGAAAAGCACATACCTTTGTTCATAATGTTTCGTAACCTGTTTATTGTTTCAAACTCAGGTTACAACTAGTTTCTGAGAGTTTTCTTGTCACTGTGAATCTGCACTGACTTAATTGGTATTTTGTCCCTCTGCCACCACTGCACATAAATCCACAAAGATCATATGTAATTTTTTAAAATCCGTAAATGACACGTCTCATATTAGAGACTTCCATAGGCAAGTGCTCTGCTGAGTAGATGGGTTTTTAGGAGCTTCCACATCAAGATGAGGCTCAGGAGCAGTAGTATTAACCCTTTAGGGAAGCACCAACTGCCAGGAGTCATTACCTCTACTTTGGATCGCTTCTAGATGAACCAGAGCTTAAGATTTTTCAACTCTGTCACTTTTTTTTTTTTTTTTGAGACAATCTCACTTTGTCACCCAGGCTGGAGTGCAGTAGCACCATCTTGGCTCGCTGCAGCCTCTGCCTCCCCAGTTCAAGCGATTCTCCTGCCTCAGCTTCCCGAGTAGCTGGGTCTACAGGCGCCCGCCACCACACCTGGCTAATTTTTGTATTTTTAGTAGAGACAGGGTTTCTTTCACCTGTTGGCCAGGCTGATCTTGCACTCCTAACCTCAGGTGATTCACCCGCCTCAGCCTCCCAAAGTGCTAGGATGTCAAGCATGAGCCACCGCGCCCAGCCTTTTCAGCTCTGTCACTTTAGAAAGCTGGTGATAGAGGCCGGGCGCGGTGGCTCAAGCCTGTAATCCCAGCACTTTGGGAGGCCGAGACGGGCGGATCACGAGGTCAGGAGATCGAGACCATCCTGGCTAACACGGTGAAACCCCGTCTCTACTAAGAAATACAAAAAACTAGCCGGGCGAAGTGGCGGGCGCCTGTAGTCCCAGCTACTCAGGAGGCTGAGGCAGGAGAATGGCGTGAACCCGGGAGGCGGAGCTTGCAGTGAGCTGAGATCCGGCCACTGCACTCCAGCCTGGGCTACAGAGCGAGACTCCGTCTCAAAAAAAAAAAAAAAAAAAAGAAAGCTGGTGATAGAAGCTCTGCAGTCATTCAAGGTGAGTGGTTATTGGATTTTTTTTTCTTTTTTCTTTTGTTTTTTTTTTAAGATAGGCTTTCACTCTGTTACCCAGGCTAGAGTGCAGTGGCACAATCATAGCTCACTGGCCTTCCAGGCTCAGGTGATCCTCCTACCTCAGCCGCCTGCGTAGCTGGGACTACAGGTGTATGCTACAAAGCCCAGCTAATTTTTGTAGAGATGAGATTTTACCATGTTGCTCAAGCTGGTGTCGAACTCCTGGCCTCAAGCAGTCTGCCCCCACCTTAGCCTCCCAAAGTACTGGGATTACAGGCATGAGCCAGCGTGCCTGACGGTATTTGGATTTTGAAGGACAGTTTTTTTTTTGTTTTTTTTTTTTTTGAGATGGAGTCTCGCTCTATCGCCCAGGCTGGAGTGCAGTGGCGCGATCTTGGCTCACTGCAAGCTCCGCCTCCCGGGTTCATGCCATTCTCCTGCTTTAGCCTACTGAGTAGCTGGGACTACAGGCGCCCACCACCGCGCCCGGCTAATTTTTTGTATTTTTAGTAGAGACGGGGTTTCACCGTGGTCTCGATCTCCTGACCTTGTGATCCGCCCGCCTCGGCCTCCCAAAGTGCTGGGATTACAGGCGTGAGCCACCGCGCCCGGCCTGAAGGACAGTTTTACTTTAGGGTGGTCTATTGCTGCTCTGGGAAGTTCTCAGACTTTTTGGAAGAAAGCTTTCTAGGCTTAACAAGAGCATCTTTGCAACCGGGTATGTAGGGATGGCTCTCATGGACATGCCAGCACCATTGCAGGAGTTATATTCTCCAAATGTCAGTACAATGCTCTGAAACCTGTAGATCTGTTTACAGCTGTCCTCATGTGAGCATCTTGCTGCATTAAAGGGCCTGCTGTAATGGATGGCTCATGGAGCTTCCCAGGGAAGAGCTTGGAGAAGTTGGCAAAATGCTGCCTAGTCATTTTTTAATGCACATTAATAAAGCTGACAGCAGAAACTGCTTTTGTAATGTATGAAAGTAACTTCTAAATTATTCAGGTAGAGGTGGCACTGGAGATTGAGATAATTAATTGAGCTCATTTTCTGTAGCCTCTCTGTGAAAAGAAAGAATGATGGCATTAATTGCGATGGTGCCCCACATAAAACTGGTTCCTGCAGAGTTTCAGTGCATTAAACAAAGCCTGTTTTAAATAGAGCTCTGTACGGCGTGTTTACAACCAGAGAATTAGAAGACTTCACTGTTATCTAAGCAGATCGGCAATATCCATGTGTTCTTAGAGGTGTAATTTACCAGTCAGGGAGTGGAAACGTGAGAACTTGGCAGTTGAGCCTAGAAAAATGGGAATGTTTGCATATCACCAGACTGTTAATTCATTACTTCTCCACCTCTATAGACACTGGGGAAAGTTGATTAATTTTAACTTCATTTTATTGTTGTTTCTACCTTGAACCATATTGTGAGTTTTTATATATGCTCAGCAAATTTTGGCTTATCCACAGTTGCAGGCTCAGATGATGTTCCAATAAATGCTAAAAAATCATAAGAAGAGAAAAATGGAACTTGAAGTTTGCCTTTTAATCAATTCAGAATCTGGGGGTTTTTTTGCCTTGCTTAGTTTTAATGCCAAGAGAACGACAACCTTTTAAAATACGTTTCTGTCTCTAAACTTCTTTAAAAATGTTTGGTATTCCTCAGCCTGGTATTCCTCAACCCTTCATTCCTGAAATTCCTTAAAGGTCTGGGTATGTCCAACCCCGTTAAACTGATTCGATTTATAAACTATGAGGTCACCTTCCTTTTCTCTAGTCCCATTTCCAAAGATAACCTCATGTTATTCCTCTCTCCCTTTAGATATGAACACAGTAATATTAATCCTTTTTGCTTCCAATTAGTGCTACTCCCTCCCAGAAATACAACTCAAGAAGTAACCGAGGAGAAGTGGTTACCTCCTTCGGCTCAGCACAGGGAGTATCTTGGTCTGGGAGAGGAGGAGCTGGAAACATCAGCCTGAAGGTCTTGGGGTGTCCAGAGGTACTAACAGGGAGCTACAAATCCATGTTTCAGAAGCTCCCAGACATTCGAGAAGGTGATTGTTTTTCCCTTTGAAATTCTGGTGGATATAAAACCACCTGGAAGGGTCTAGAGTAACAAAGCTTCAGCTATGCTGGTAGAACAAGTTCCAAGGTTGCCTTTGAATATATGAGTTGGTAATGTCTTCATGGAATCCCTAGTAGTGGAGGGACACTGGCAATACTATCAGTGATTGCCCCAAGTTACTTCACTTGGCTAAAAAGCACATAACCATTCCCAGCAGCAAAAACTCGAACGATGTAAAGGAATTCAACTTAAAGATATTCATGGCTCCTTCCTTAGAAGCCTTCTTCGGCCGGGCGCGGTGGCTTAAGCCTGTAATCCCAGCACTTTGGGAGGCTGAGACAGGCGGATCACGAGGTCAGGAGATCGAGACCATCCTGGCTAACACGGTGAAACCCCGTCTCTACTAAAAAATACAAAAAACTAGCCGGGCGAGGTGGCGGGCGCCTGTAGTCCCAGCTACTCGGGAGGCTGAGGCAGGAGAATGGCGTAAACCCGGGAGGCGGAGCTTGCAGTGAGCTGAGATCCAGCCACTGCACCCAGCCTGGGTGACAGAGCAAGACTCCGTCTCAAAAAAAAAAAAAAAAGAAGCCTTCTTCAGGTTGGCCTTGACTTGCCTAAAACCTCAATGAGGACTTGAGTAAAGGGCAGACTTGGGGATGGGGTGGGGTTCATGCCGATTCCCTGGAATTGTGCTGTGGGGTCTCCTGTGGCCAGATGGAAGGCCAGGTTCAGCAACCAAATATCGGAAAATTGGCAAGGGTTTTAGAAGGTTTAAACTGGCCAGATTGGGCCGGGCGCGGTGGCTCAAGCCTGTAATCCCAGCACTTTGGGAGGCCGAGACGGGCGGATCATGAGGTCAGGAGATCGAGACCATCCTGGTTAACACGGTGAAACCCCGTCTCTACTAAAAAATACAAAAAAAACCTAGCCGGGCGAGGTGGCAGGCGCCTGTGGTCCCAGCTACTCGGGAGGCTGAGGCAGGAGAATGGCGTAAACCCGGCAGGCGGAGCTTGCAGTGAGCTGAGATCCGGCCATTGCACTCCAGCCTGGGTGACAGAG
>NC_037682.1:9327437-9332571 GCF_003255815.1 Theropithecus gelada | reverse complement strand
AAAAAAAAAAAAAAAAAAACAAAAAAAAAAAACTGGCCAGATGTCCAGGCACCCTTCCTGCTTCTATAAAATGACTGACTTTAAGCCGGGCGCGGTGGCTCAAGCCTGTAATCCCAGCACTTTGGGAGGCCGAGACGGGTGGATCACGAGGTCAGGAGATCGAGACCATCCTGGCTAACACGGTGAAATCCTGTTTCTACTAAAAAATACAAAAAACTAGCCAGGCGAGGTGGCGGGCGCCTGTAGTCCCAGCTACTTGGGAGGCTGAGGCAGGAGAATGGCGTGAACCCAGGAGGCAGAGCTTGCAGTGAGCTGAGATCCGGCCACTGCACTCCAGCCCGGGTGACAGAGCGAGACTCTGTCTCAAAAAAAAAAAAAATTAAAAAAAAATTAAAAAAATAAAAATAAAAAAAATGACTGACTTTAATATTTTACAATGTGCTGTATTTTCTCTTCTTGGCAAATGAAATGTCTTAACATAATATTTTTTTTTCCACTTCTGGGATTGCAGTTCTGACATGTAAGATAGAAGAACTCGGCAGCGAACTCAAGGAACATTATAAGATTGAAGCTTTCACTCCTTTGCTAGCCCCAGCACAGGTAAGAGTTGTTCTAATAGTTCTCACTAATTAATATGACATTTTTTAATCGATGACCAAGAGGCATCCTTCTTGCTTCCTTTTTCACTTCTTGTCTGTGTTCTAGTTTGAACATCTATCTTGGTTGAATTTGGGAAAATAGGCCCTTCTGAAGAAAGATTTGTAAGTGCTGTCTGGTTTTGTGGCCAGAGAGTGATTTTCTTCCCACTTGGATTAGAGTCTTGCACATAAGCAGAGACTGAAGGCCTTGTTTCCCTTGGTGGTGAGTCAGGTAGCTCCCTGGGGATTTCCCACAAGTAGAAGCATTCACATATCGAGATAAAAGGACAGCAGTGAGGGTGGGGTTTTCAGAATCTTGTTCTCTGGACAATGACTCACAGTCTCTCCCCTTGTTTGGTCTCTTGTTATAGACAAACTGCTGCCAATACTATCTTTATATCATAGTTTAATCTGGTGTATATACCAGTACTTTCTCTCTAGAATGTTTTCTAATCGAAGAGGAAATATATTCTAGAAGTTTCTTTAAAGTACCTTTGTCAATGTTTACATTCAAAGAATGACCAGTTGGGGAAGTGATGCAGAACTGTGTCATAGAAGGAAGTATTGGAGGACTTGGAAGGAAATAATTGAGGGAAGGCAGGGAAGCACAATCACTGGGAAAGATGAGACTTCCTCTCTTTTCTCCCAAGAGTGGGAACAGAACAGAGGAAGCCATAGGGACAGAGATTTTAGCTCAATTAATAAAGAACTTCCTGTTAGGAGGTTGTACGGTATGTGGCTAAGGATATGGCTCTAGAGCCAAATTTCTGGTCTCAAACCCAAGCTTCACCCACAGTTTGACCTTGAGTAAATTATCTAACTTCTCTGTTGCTTGTTTTCCTCATCTGTAAAATGGGTACAATAATATCCACCTGATGGTTGTTGCAAGGATTACATGAGTTAATATATACAAAATGCCTAAGAATACATTTTAGAATAGTGCATGGTATTTAGTAAGCTCAAGAAATGTTATCTATTATTAAGTAGTTATAGCTGTCCAAAGATGCAGTGTGCTGCCCTGGGATGGTGAGGACCAGGTGGGGTGGGCATCCAGGGGCAAGTTCCCCTACACTAGAGATGCTCACACTTAGGCAGCCTCCTCGGAGGGCTCAAGTGCTGGGTTGGTGGGTGGATGCCCTTCTGAAGATGCCCTTTCAGAGTTCTTCTATCCTGAGAGTCAGTGATGATGCTGTAGTCACCTCAGGGTCAAAGCAATGCCCTGCCAAAAAATGTATTTGTTGTTTGCAGTTTGTTTTGCTATTCATCCTATTGACTTCAGATTTTAAGCTCCTGCTCCAAAGACTGTCATTCTTATGCTGTGACCTTCCTTTGGTAGGAGCCTGTCACTCTGCTGGGCCAGATTGGCTGTGATAGCAACGGGAAACTGAACAACAAGTCAGTGATTCTCGAGGGAGACCGGGAACATTCCTCGGGTGCTCAAATCCCAGTGGATTTATCTGAGCTTAAGGAATATTCTCTGTTTCCCGGACAGGTGAGATTGGAGGAGTTCCACCAGGATGCAGGTGCACTCTTTACTCCTGAAGAGTACGTGCTGTGCCATGTGCAGCTGCTCCTTAGTTCCTGTCTCTGCTGCCATGGGGTGTGGGTGGAGCACATGCCCCAGAGCAGACACCACTGTTGGGATTTCCATTTCCCCCATGCTCTGACTGAGGCTTTGGGACCCAACTGCCCAGCCTCAAATCCTAACTCCCCACTCCACGTGGTGCATACCTGTGGGCAAGGTATTTAACCATCTAAACCACAGTGTCTTCACTCACAACATGGAAATAATAATTCTTACCTCATAGGATTGTTGTGAAAATTAGGTCACGTATGTAGAGCATAATTATTATTACTAATGCAATGCCCTTAATTTGTTTTCTGCAAAAATGCCCTAAGTTTATGATTACAGATTAAAAGTAGTTGGACAATGCTTTTAACTGCCTCAAAATAATGTATTCCAGACCTCGTTGATCTCCACTGCTTAGCAATCCTGTTTGTTTTTGTCTTTCAGGTTGTAATTATGGAAGGAATCAACACCACTGGTAGGAAACTTGTTGCCACCAAACTCTATGAGGTACACAGCGTACCCCCACTTGCCTCTTGGTTTGCTTCAGGCAAAGTGTGTCTGGAAGCTGTCTGTTCTAGAAACTGGTCCTTTTAAGGAGCCCATTTATTTGTTAGTCAGTTCTCCATCTGTAAGTGGAAATCTACCCCTGGGCCAGGGGTCAGCAAACTCTTTCTGTAAAGGGCCAGACAGTAATTCTTTTAGACTTTGTAGCTACATGGTCTCTGTCACAATGACTCAACTCTGCCTTTGTCTACAAAAGCAGCCAGAGAGAACTCTTAAACAGATGACTGTGGCTGTGTTCCAATAAAACTTTATTTAAATAGTGGGCTAGAGCCAGATTTAGCCCAGAGGCCATAAGCTTACCTATCCCTGCTCTAGGCAACAATCCTCCAGAGATTTTCATAGAATGCCAGGAAAAGTAGCAAGACACCCTCCCATTCTTGCCTAGAAGTACACTGATACTTTAGGTACCTGTTTTGCTCCCACTTGTCGCTGGGTGTTTTATGACAATTGAGTAGTGACCTCCCATTACCTGGGTTTCTTCGCCCTCTGAGCAGTATAGAAAAATGGCGGGTCCTGGCCGGGCGCGGTAACTCACGCCTGTAATCCCAGCACTTTGGGAGGCCAAGGCGGGCGGATCACAAGGTCAGGAATTCGAGACCATCCTGGCTAACACAATGAAACCCCGTCTCTACTAAAAATATAAAAAATTAGCCAGGCGTGGCGGCGTGTGCCTGTAGTCCCAGCTACTCGGGAGGCTGAGGCAGGAGAATGGCATGAACCCGGGAGGCAGAGCTTACAGTGAGCCGAAATGGCGCCACTGCACTCCAGCCTGGGTGACAGAGCGAGACTCCATCTCAAAAAAAAAGAAAAGGAAAGAAAGAAAAGAAAAATGGCAGGTCCTATCAGATCCAAGGAGCAAGACAGAGGCACATCCTTCCCCTGCCCTCGCTCCTCCCCACTGTCCTCCCATCACACCTGCACCACCCCCCAACCCGGTGCCCTCCCCTTTCCTTACCAAGGTGATGCCTGGCGCAAGACCTTACTTGAGCTTTTCACCTGTTTTTAGGGTGTGCCACTTCCATTTTATCAGCCCACTGAAGAGGATGGAGGTGAGTTTCAGTTCAAATATTGTTTTTGCAAACAGTGAGGGTGGTAGACATGAGTCCAGGAGTGCAGTTTCCCGAGCCCAAGAAAGCTGCAGAAGCTGCTGAAGAGCAATGTGACCAAGCGGTGAGGGTACCACCATCAGTGAGTTCGTAGGTTTTTTGTCACAAGACCCCTGATCTGAGCCCAGTGAGCATTGGTTGTGCTGTCACCTGAGTTCTGCCTACATGAAGCATGTTGTTTAAAGACTAATGTCTAACAGGTATTTTTGAAGGTTGCCTTGGAAAGGAAAAAGATGTACAATTTCAAAAAGAATTTCTTTACATGCAGTGTGGGCCAGATGCAGTGGCTCACACCTGTATTCCCAACACTTTGGGGGGCCAAGGTGGGAGGATCACCTGAGGCCAGGAGTTGGAGACTAGCCTGGGCAATATACGGAGACCCTGTCTCTACTAAAAATTATAAAATTTAGCTGGGCTGGTGGTCCGTGCCTGTAGTCCTAGCTAATCAGAGGCTGAAACAGGAGAATTGCCTAAGCCCAGGAGTTCAAGGTTGCAGTGAGCTATGGTAACACCACTGCACTCCAGCCTGGGTGACAGAGCAAGACTGGCTCTTAAAAAAAAAATTAAAATTAATTAATTTTTTGAAAATGTAATGTGGCATCCTGGATTGAATCCTTGAAGAGAAAGGGAACATCAGTGGAACAACTAGCAACGTCTGAGTAAAGCCAGGAATTTACTTTTTTATTTTTCTGGCTCTAACACTCAACCTCGAAAATCCAGGAATTTGGTTAACAGTGATATACCAGCATTAATGCCTTAATTTTGACAAATGTTCATGGTTACCTAACATGTTAAGATTGGGGGCCCTCTGGTGAAAGACACACAGGAACTCTGTACTATCTTTGTAACTTTTCTACAATTCTAAATTTGTTCTAAAGTGAAAACTTAAAAATAATTTCTTTTTTTCTTTTTTTTTTTTTTTTTTTTTTTTTTTTTTTTTTTTTTTTTTTTGAGACGGAGTCTCGCTCTGCCGCTCAGGCTGGAGTGCAGTGGCCGGATCTCAGCTCACTGCAAGCTCCGCCTCCCGGGTTCACGCCATTCTCCTGCCTCAGCCTCCCGAGTAGCTGGGACTACAGGCGCCCGCCACCTCGCCCGGCTAGTTTTCTGTATTTTTTAGTAGAGACGGGGTTTCACCGTGTCGGCCAGGATGGTCTCGATCTCCTGACCTCGTGATCCGCCCGTCTCGGCCTCCCAAAGTGCTGGGATTACAGGCTTGAGCCACCGCGCCCGGCCTTTTTTTTTTTTTTTTTTTTTTT
>NC_037682.1:9321946-9327337 GCF_003255815.1 Theropithecus gelada | reverse complement strand
TTTTTTTTTTTTTTTTTTTGAAATGGAGTCTCGCTCTGTCCCCCAGGCTGGAGTGCAGTGGCAAGATCTCGGCTCACTGCAAGCTCTGCCTCCTGGGTTCAAGCGATTCTCCTGCCTTAGCCTCCCAAGTAGCTGGGATTACAGGTATGTGCCACCACGCCTGGCTAATTTTGCATTTTTAGTAGAGATAGGGTTTCTCCATGTTGGTCAGGCTGGTCTCAAACTCCCAAACTCAGGTGATCTGCCCGCCTTGGCCTCCCAAAGTGCTGGGATTACAGGCATGAGTTACCACACCCAACTCTCAAGGCATGTTTGTAAGCACAGTGGAGCACTGTTCAGGATTAGCAACCAGATCACTGACACTAGCATGTTGTCAACACCCCATGTGGCCAGAGCCATTCTTGGAGATGACCTAGAATCAGGAGTGAAATTTAGGACTCTGTTATATTGCACATTTTATCAGAAAATACAAGTTTGGCCAGGCGTGGTGGCTCACGCTGGGGCAGGAGGATTGCCTGACCACAGGAGTTTGAGACCAGCCTGGGCAACATGGTAGAACCTCATGTCTACAAAAAGTACAAAAAATTAGGCCGGGCGCGGTGGTTCACGCCTGTAATCTCACCACTTTGGGAGGCCAATGTGGGCGGATGACAAGGTCAGGAGACAGAGACAATTCTGGCCAACAAGCTGAAACCCCATCTCTACTAAAAATACAAAAATTAGCTGGGCGTGGCAGCGTGTGCCTATAATCCCAGCTAGTCAGGAGGCTGAGACAGGAGAATCACTTGAACCTGGGAGGTAGAGGTCATAGTGAGTGGAGATCGCCACTGAACTCCAGCCTGGCGACAGAGCTAGACTCTGTCTCAAAAAAAAAAAAAAAAAAAAAAAAAATCAGCTGGGTGTGGGCATGGTGGCATGTGCCTATAGTCCCAGCAACTCAGAAGGCTAAGGTGGGAGGATCACTCTCCTGAGTCCAGGAGGTCAAGGCTGCCTTGAGCCATGATCATACCACCACTGCACTCCAGCCTAGGAGTCAGAGTGAGACCCTATCTCAAAAAAGAAAAAAAAGAAAATACAAATTTATAGGGGCAAGGGTGGCATGCTGGTATTAGGTCAACTTCAGGTAATGAAATCAACCTGGCTGAGATACCAGGAGCCTGAGCTGTGTACCAGGGAAGCCTTTGGAAACAGTTTAACAGGTTGTTAATGAACTTTTGTATAAGGAATTAAATGAGGCACTCATGGAGATACAGAATAAGACATGGCCCTCGCCCTCCAGAGACTCACTGCTTACACTGGGGCTCACATCTCCTGTAGGCTTCTCAGAGCCAAACCTAACTTTGTCCCTACCCCACCACCACATGAAACCTACTCTTCCCCTCGAATGCTCTGTCAGTTCGTGGTATTACTACTATGATAGACTCAATTATAGCCCCAGGAATCCCTGGAACCTGTGAACATTTTACCTTTTGTCATAAAGGAGACTTTGCCCGTGTGATTAAGTTAAGGCTGTTGAGATGGGGGATTAGCCTGGATTATCCAGGTGGGCCCACTGTAATCACAAGGATCCTTATAAGAGGAATGGCAAGAGAATCAGAGTCAGAGCTTGGAAATGTTAGGCTGCTGTGATTTGAGGAAGCCAAAAGAAAAATTTTATTTCAAAATAGAAATCTTAGGCTTCTGGCTTTGCCGCTGAAGGTGGGGCCATGAACCAAGGAATGCAGGTGGCCTCTGGAAGCTGGGAAAGGCAAGGAAATGGATTCTTCTCTAAAACCTCCAGACAGGAGGAACTCAGCCCTGCCCACACCTTCAGTTTAGGATTTTTGACCTCTGGAACTGTAATATAATAAATTCGTAGGCTTTTTTTTGAGACAGAGTCTCACTGGAGTGCAGTGGGCATGAGCTGTGATCATAGCTCACTGCAGCCTCAACCTCCCGGGCTCAAGCAATCCTCCCACTTTGGCCTCCCAAGTAGCTAGGACTATAGGCTCAGGAGGTACGCACCACCCTGTCCAGCTAATTTTTGTATTTTTTGTGGAAACAGGGTTTCACCATGTTGCCCAGGTTGGTCTCAACCTCCTGAGCTGAAGGTATCCTCCCGCCTTAGCCTCTCAAAGTGCTGAAATTACAGGTGTTGAGCCGCCACACCCGGCCAAATTCATGTTGTCTTAAGGCACTAAGTTTGTGAAAACTTTTTATAGCAACAATAGGAAACTAACACAACAGCACGTTAAGAAGCCTGGGATCTTTGGATTTTGTTGTTGTGAGCCACAGAAACTGACTCAGACTAACTAGAAAGCAGGAATTTATTAGGGGAGATCCAGGTAGCTCACAGACTGGACAAGTGGCTAGAAACCCAGGCTTGGAACCAGGATGAGAGCCCAGGAACTCTAGCATCCAGGTAGCAGGAATTCCCCAGCTGTCTTATCTGGGCACCTCGGCTGGAATAGGTTAGCTGTAATCTTTTTTCTCTCCTTGGATTGTTCACCTCAAGATTGCACACCCTGGGAGGAGAGTGTGAATGGCCTAAACTGGGTCATGTGCCTGCCCTTGGCTAGAGGAAGACAGAGCACCCGATTTACAGGCCCATGTAGACTGCCTTGTGGAGAGGAGGGCTGATTCTCCAAAAGGAAAGCAGCTGCTGTTAGGAAAAGGACAAAGCGTGATGGGTGGCCCCTGCACCCCATCACCCGGGAGTCTCCCGTTCCAGTCTCCCGTTCCCCAGCCTGTCTTTCTAGGCTTTTCAGTACCCCATATTCTCCAGCCACACTGGACCACCAGACGTTTCCTAACACTGAGCACACTCAGGTCTCAGTGCTGTCCTGTACCCTGCCTTGCCCTTGATTCCCCAAAATTCTCAAACGTGTTAGCAAATTCCACCTTGGTAAATTCTTTACTGACTGCCACTTTCCTCAAATCTTTCATGTGCACTGCTTGTAAAATTTCTAGTGCGTGTTCTAGGTATTTGTGTTCCTGCCTGTCTCTCTGTCTCTACCACCTAGTGGTGTGTTCTTAGAGGGTGGACATGAGGTCTTCCTTACCTTGGGTCCCCAGAGTTGCACACATAAAGGACTCATTGAGTTGAATCCTGTGGCATTTCCCCTAATCGTCCTTTCTCCTCCCACCATTCTAATACTAGTCCTCTTCTAATCAAGACCTACAACCTCTGTCTTAGACTTTGAGCAAAGCATGGTCCTGGTTGCCTGTGGGCCATACACCACGTCTGACAGCATCACGTATGACCCCCTGCTCGACCTGATTGCTGTCATCAACCATGACCGGCCAGATGTCTGCATCCTGGTAAGAGGCACCAGCGCGAAAGCTGAGGAGTCAGCCTTGGAAAATGACTTTAATGCAGTTCTAAATTTTTAGGAAGCATGTCAGTCCTTCCTTTTGGAAAATATCTTTTCATTCTTAATCTACGTCTTTGGAGAGGTATACATGATCTATGGGCCTTTGCTAGTTTTAAAAGCCCAACTTTGGCTGGGCGCAGTGGCTCACGCCTGTAATCCTAACACTTTGGGAGGCCGAGGTGTGTGGATCACTTGAGAGCAGGAGTTCTAAGCCAGCCTGGCCAACATGGTGAAACCCCGTCTCTACTAAAAATACAAAAAAAAAATTAGCTGGGTGTGGTGACAGGCACCTGTAATCCCAGCTACTTGGGAGGCTGAGGCAGGAGAATTGCTTGATCCTGGGAGGCAGAGGTTGCAGTGAGCTGAGATTGCACCATTGCCCTCCAGCCTGAGCAACAGAGTGAGACTCCATCTCAAAAAATAAAAGGTCAACTTTTTTTTCCCACCCTTTGTTGATTGTACAGTATTCTTACCTCTTTCTCATTTCTCCAACTTCTGAACTAATCTCTTTTTAAAGCTCAAAATACTACTATTAGTATGGTGATCAATTTCCCTTGCTAGGTTTAGAAAGTCAGAAAAAAGTTTTTTTTTTGAGACAGAGTCTCACTCTCACCTAGGCTGGAGTGTGGTGGCGCGATCTTGGCTCACTGCAGCCTCCACCTCCTGGGCTCAAGTGATCCTCCCCATCCTCCCTATCTCAATCTTCCGAATAGCTTGGACTACAGGCACACGCCACCATGCCCAACTAATTTTTGTATTTTTTTGTAAAGAGAGGGTTTCACCATATTGCCCAGACTGGCCTTGAACTCCTGGGCTCAGGCAATCTGCCCACCTCGGCCTCCCAAAGTGCTAGGATTACAGGCGTAAGCCCAGTGTTATAGTGGGCATTAGTAATGGTTATGGGGCCCTGGGAGCCTCCCTCCATCCGGGGCACACGTGCTTCTGCCTGTGAAATTGCCTTGGCGCCCCCGCCAGCCCATCTGCTAGCTGTCCCCAGGCTCTCCAGGCAGCCTTGGAGGGACAGATGGGCCCTCGGCAGAGGACTTCCAGAAGAGGTGATCTGAAGTCGTTCACAGACACAGGTGATTCTGATTTGTTCTTTTGGTGTCTTTGTTTCTCCCCTCGCAGTTTGGCCCCTTCCTGGATGCTAAGCATGAGCAGGTGGAGGTGAGTGGGCTGGGGTGGGAAGGGGTCCTGGGTACTTGCGTTCAGTCAGGCTCTCGCTTTTCTTTTCATTTTTTAATGTTTATCCCACTTTATCGCACATCTATAACAAACACATTAATTCCTGTGGCTAATCAGAAATCATTTTAGCAGGGCACTTTATTAATAAAGATCTGGAATCCGAGAGCTTCCTTTCACCAGAATACAAGGCTGTCTGGAAGCTGGGGGAGGGACATGTAAATATATCAGTCCTAATGTTCCTTTGTTTGTGATGCCTGGTGCTAAGGCACAAGAGCACTAGCACAAATGCAGGTGTCTGGCAGTCACAGGCTGCTCTGTGAAAGAACCTATCCTGGCCAATACCCCGAGCTTATAACTCATCTTGCTGTCCTTTGCATAAAACACAAATGGTCCTTCCTGGGACATCTCCATGGCTGAGGTCTGGGACCTCTGATCCTTTGTCTCACAATACTTTACCTTTCACGGAAAATATTTCAAAGCACTCTTTCTTCCTTGTAGTCTCTCCCACACTGCATTCAAGAGAGTTAATTCCCACATCTCCCCTCCTGCCTTCAACTAGACTTAGCTCCTTAAGAAAAATACCCCATCTTTCTCATCTTTGCGTCTCCTTCAGCTCCCAGCCCAACAGCTGACATCTATGGGTCACCTAACAATGTTAAGTGAGTAAACACCAAACATCTGCTGTCTAAATTTATCTCCTTTCCTTTCTTGCAGAACTGTCTACTGACAAGTCCGTTTGAAGACATTTTCAAGCAGTGTCTACGTACAATTATTGAAGGCACAAGAAGGTCAGATTTCTTTTTTTTTTTTTTTTTTTTGTGGAGACGGAGTCTCGCTCTGTCGCCCAGGCTGG
>NC_037682.1:9211967-9302135 GCF_003255815.1 Theropithecus gelada | reverse complement strand
TAGATAGAACATGGGAAAACACATTGCAGTAATGTCATGCTGAAGGGTCAGTACAAACATCTCCATAAAAAATAATCACAAGTTATTGTAATTTGGAGTATGGCACTAAATTCATTTTCATGAACACTGCATTACTACAAATGAATAGGATGATAATCCATTTGTCTTTGCTTTGCTTTAACCAATATTATTCTAAAATAACAATTTTAAAAATAAAATTAAAATAACGATTTTAGGCCGGGCGCGGTGGCTCAAGCCTGTAATCCCAGCACTTTGGGAGGCCGAGACGGGCGGATCACGAGGTCAGGAGATCGAGACCATCCTGGCTAACACGGTGAAACCCCGTCTCTACTAAGAAATACAAAAAACTAGCCGGGCGAGGTGGCAGGCGCCTGTAGTCCCAGCTACTCGGGAGGCTGAGGCCAGAGAATGGCGTGAACCCGGGAGGCGGAGCTTGCAGTGAGCTGAGATCCGGCCACTGCACTCCAGCCTGGGCGACAGAGCGAGACTCCGTCTCAAAAAAAAAAAAAAAAAAAAGTAATTATTTTTATGTATTTATTTATTTTTGAGATGGAGTCTCACTCTGTCGCCTAGGCTGGAGTGCAGTGGCACAGTCTTGGCTCACTGCAACCTCCACCTCCCAGGCTCAAGTGATTCTTCTGCCTCAGCCTCCCGAGTAGCTGGGACTACAGGCGGGTGCCACCGCGCCTGGCTAATTTTTGTATTTTTAGTAGAGACAGGGTTTCACCATGTTGCCCGTGCTGGTCTCGAACTCTTAAACTCAGGTGATTCACCCGCCTCGGCCTCCCAAAGTGCTGGGATTACAGGCATAAGCCACTGCGCCCGGCCTCAAAAAACAATTTAAATGAAAGAAAATGTAGTTCTGATGGCATTGTACCTGTACACACAGATCCTCGTTGCCTTTCCCACGGCATTCGGCAATTCTCTTGAGTGATCACCTGCCTTTAGCTCCTCTGCAATGGGCCCTTTATTCTCAGTGGCAAGTGACAGAAGCCCAACCCTAATTGTGTTAAGCCAAAACTGGAATGTGTTGACTCGTAGAATGGAAACTGCTTCAGGCATGACTGGATCCAGCAGCACAGGCAATGTCATTGAGATTCATTCTCTTGGTGCTGTTTTATTCTATGTTGGCTTTATTCTTAGGTAGGCTCTCCCCTTAGGGTGGCAGAGCTGGCCACCAGCAGCTCTGGCCTGGCATCTTGGCATTTGTGACCCTAACAGTCCCAGCAAGTTCCTGGGCTCTTTGATGTCATATGCCAGAGCCTTTCCCATGACTCAGATGGGCTAGGCACAGGACTCAAACCCACTTTTAGAGCTTGGGGGTGTGGGTTCAGTCACACTGGAGACTAGAAAACTGAGGGACAGTCATCAGAGTGAGAGATGGATGCCGGGCAGGGAATATAGTGCTTACCCACTACCCTTTTGGCCTGGCCCCTCTCCTATGCCATGGGCAACTGGACATCTCTTGTTTTCTGATCATACCATGACTTTACTTGCAATCCTCCTGGCCTTTGCCTTGCCAGGCCTCTGCCTGCTTCCTCTGGAATGTCCTTCCTTTTCTGTGCCTGGAAAACTCCTATTCATCCATTTGTGACCTGTTCACATATCACCTTCTCCTTGAAGCCCTTCTCATTCTCCCATCTGCTTTCCCACCTGTAGCAGACAGATCTCATGGCTGTCCTCTTTGGTTTTTCATTCAATTCCCAGTCATTGGCTGAGTCTGCTCCATGCTGGCCTGGGAGGGACAGAGGGCAGAATCAATTATTTGTTTCTCACGCAGGCTATCTGTTCCCTGAGGGCTGGGCCCAGCTTTGGCCACCTGTGCCTTCTCTAGTCCAGCATAGCCCTAGGCACAAGAGAAATGCAAGCCTAGGTTTTCAAAATGAGTAAGGACAAGATACCTGGAAGGCACAGAAAGTGTGGAAGACAGTCTCTGCTGACTCCACAATTTACTCCCTAGGGCAAAATGACAGCTTTGGGGCTGGGACACTCCCAGAGGGCTGCCCCCCAGAGGGAGGAAGTGCTTGGGCTGGTCCCTGCTAGGACAAGGCTGTCACCACGCTGGAAACCCCCATAGCCCTGGGCCCGAGACCAAAATCCAGATGCAAAGGAAAGTCCCCCCAGCAAGGCCCTGCCACCCAACTCCCAAGGAGGGGTCCGAGGCAGAGGCAGCAGCTGGAGGTAACTCCGAGGGTGACCTCTCATCTCAAATCCCAGCCTGCAGTGGGTCACAGTTCTCTGAAGTGGGGTGAAGAGCCAGGAGGGTAGGGCTGGAGTTGGCAGGAGTCTAGGGGAGGAAGGAAGCAAGAAACAATCAAGGAAAAATCCAACCGAGGTCTGGGGTTGGCTCAGGCCACAGGGCCCTGCAGGCTGAGCTCAGGCTGGGACGTCGGAAGCTTCCGGAGGGTGGCTGAGCACCTTCTCAGGTCCCTGCCACCCTGCATCCTAGCAGAGGGACTGGGGCACCTCCAGAGACCCCTGTCACCTCTTAGCATTTCCCCTAGATGCACCCCCAAGATGCGCCTCCCCTAGATACCACCCTTCCCTGTGACTCTGCTCCCAGACCCTAGGTCCCTGCTATCTCATCTGCCTCCCAGGGTCCTGGATTCCAGGTGGTGCAGCCATGGAGAGCTGGCTTCAGCCTCCCCGGGGGTAGGAGGGAGCTTCCCTGCTGGTCCCTCCAATCTGGCCAGTGTTGCGGGAGGGGGCTTCCAACTCCATCCCCCAGGTCCCATGGGGGTGCTATGGCCGCTGATGATGGCGATTTCCAGGAAAGAGAGGCTGAGAGGGGAAGGAAGGGCTGAGTCAGTCCCTGTGTAGTGATCACAGTGGGGGAGGCGGCTGTGGGGTCGGTGGGGGAGCCTATTGGGCCCATCTCAGGACAAGGGAGAGGCTCCAGGCTGAGGAGACGGAAGCCAAATACCCTACTCTGGATGTTTCTCCATTGTGGCCTGCTCTGCCCCTCCCAAATGCCCCCTTTTTTTTTTGTATTATTATTATTATTAATTTTTTTATTTTTTTTTTTTTGAGACGGAGTCTCGCTCTGTCACCCAGGCTGGAGTGCAGTGGCCGGATCTCAGCTCACTGCAAGCTCCGCCTCCCGGGTTCACGCCATTCTCCTGCCTCAGCCTCCCGAGTAGCTGGGACTACAGGCGCCCGCCGCCACGCCCGGCTAAGTTTTTTTGTATTTTTAGTAGAGACGGGGTTTCACCGTGTTAGCCAGGATGGTCTCGATCTCCTGACCTCGTGATCCGCCCGTCTCGGCCTCCCAAAGTGCTGGGATTACAGGCTTGAGCCACCGCGCCCAGCCTTTTGTATTATTTTTTAGACGGAGTCACACACTGTCCCCGAGGCTGGAGTGCAGTGGCGCGATCTCAGCTCACTGCAAGCTCTGCCTCCCGGGTTCACGCCATTCTCCTGCCTCAGAGTAGCTGGGACTACAGGCACCCGCCACCACGCCTGGCTAATTTTTTGTATTTTTAGTAGAGACGGGGTTTCACCGTGTTAGCCAGGATGGTCTCGATATCCTCACCTCGTGATCGGCCTGCCTCGGCCTCCCAAAGTATTGGGATTACAGACGTGAGCCACTGTGCCTGGCCTTTTTTTTTTTTTTTTTTTAAACAGAGTCTGCTCTGTCACCCAGGCTGGAGTGCAGTGGTGTGATCTTGGTCACTGCAACCTCCGCCTCCCAGGCTCAAGCAATTCTTCTGCCTCAGCCTCCCAAGTAGATGGGACTATAGGCGTGCACCACCACGCCTGGCTAATTTTTGTAATTTTAGTAGAGACAGGGTTTCACCATGTTGGCCAGGCTGGTCTTGAACTCCTGACCTCAGTTGATCTGCCCACATTGGCCTCCCAAAGTGCTGGGATGACAGGTGTGAGCCACTGCACCCAGCCCCAGATGCCCTTTTGGATCCTCCCCTGAACTACCGGGGTGTCCAGGAGCCCTTCTGGCTAGGACAGTTCAGGCCCTGGCTGAGGCATCAGACCCTGGGGTCCAGACTGGGGGATGCAGCGCTTGACCTGAGTGTCTCTTGGGTCAAAAATGCAGGCCACGCTTCCCTGTGGCTCAGGCTATTCCAGCCTCCCTACCCACACCCCAGGCCCCTACATACAGCCTGAGAACTTGCACAAAAAAGCCAATTTTAGGAAACGAAATCCTGTTTTATACATGGCCTTATGAATTGCAGGGCTCCCATGGCGGTGCTGGGTGTACACACAAAGATCCTGTCCATTCAGCAGAACCTCCCCAGGGATTCCCTGGGCCCCAGCCAAGTGACAGCCGCATCTGTGAATGGGGAGAAAGAAGCGCCCTCCCTGCGTGCTTGCACAGCGCAGAACCCGGGGCCAGGCACCGATCACTTCTGCAATGTGGACTTGGTCAGGGCCCCTGCTCTGAATGACAGCAGGAGTGGATCGAATGGCAAGGGGACTGGCACTGGGCCGAACACTTCACATCCAGGTGGGTTGAAAACAGTCTCCAGAGTGCCGGTAGCATTTCTAGTCCTGGTTGGAAGGCTGAGGGAGGAAAGCAAGAGCTTGCACCAGGTTGGGGGCTCCGCTGCTCTCTATCCCTACTCGAGGGTTCCCTAATCACCCACCCAGCCCAGAACTTCTTCAAAGAGCTCCGGGTTGGTCCCCAGCTGTGTGTGGCCTTGGGTGAGTGGCTTTGTCTCTCCCTCTTCCATCCCTGTAACTTGTTTTGTCCCCAGCTCTGAATGGAGCATCTGACCCTTCCCTGACCCCTACCCCCCCCCAATCAATGGAGGACTCTCAGCAGATGGGCAGGGGATGGGGGCTTGGCCTCAGCCTCATTCCCGCAGGCTCAGGTGGCTTCAACATTACAGCCATTCCGATCAAGCAGCACAGCCAGCTGGCCAGGCCCCAAAGCTCTTGTTCTCATGTTTCCGTGAAACCATGTCACTTGAGGGGCTGCGTATTCCCACAAACAAAATACGTGCACGTCCATCCCTTATCTGGTTTGGGACTTGCCTGAGCTGATGCTACACCCCATATTACAGACAAGGAGGCTCCGAAAGGGAAAGTCCTTTGCCTGTGGTCACAGAGCAAAGCAACAGCAGAGACAGCTCAGAACCTGACTGATGGCTCAGAGGCCAGGACTCAAGGCACTGAGCTGCCCCTCCTCTCTGAGAGCTGCGCCCCGGGGATGGGCAGGAATGATGATTGTGAGGTTAGAAGCCTGAGAGGAGAAGGAGGGGCCAGAGCCCACATGCCTTGCCACTTCTAGGCTCAGCAAATCACTGTCAGTGCCCTGAGCTTTAGTTTCCATCTGTAAAATGGGGATCGTGATTCAGGCTCTGGCCACGTCACTAGGCACCCCCAGGAGGATGTAAGGAATTCAGGAACAAGAAGCAATGAGTAAAGGGCACAGGGCGGCCTGGGTGGACTGGCGCCTGGCAAAGCCTGATGGCAAGAATGGGGAGAGGCACACCCTTTACCCACCCCCACCACAGCTTGGCCCAGGGCCATCATCCCCACTTACTCAATGGTCCAGGCCTGTTTTCCTCCAACCTGCCAGGCCATTCCTAGCAGAATCCACCTGATCAATACTCCCTGCAGAGTTGAGGGCACGCTCAAGATTAAAACCTGAACTTCCCTGGATTCGTTTTCTATCACTGCTACAACAAATTATCAGACTAGGTGGCTTAAAACAACAGAAATTTGTGATCTTACAGTTCTATAGGTTAGAAGGTCAATGTGGGGCTGGGCGCAGTGGCTAATGCCTGTAATCCCAGCACTTTGGGAGGCCGAGGTGGGCAGATCACTTGAGGTCAGGAGTTCGAGACCAGCCTGGCCAACATGATGAAACCCTCTCTCTACTAAAAATACAAAAATTAGCCAGGCATGGTGGTGGGCTCCTGTTATCCAGGAGGCTGAGGCAGGAGAATCGCTTGAACCCCCCCAGGAGGTGGAGGTTGCAGTGAGCCAAGGTTGCGCCACTGCACTCCACCCTGGGCGATAGAGCAAGACTCTGTCTCGAAAAAAAAAAAAGGCCAACATGAGTCTCACTGAGCTAAGATCAAGGTGAGGAGGTGAGGGCAGGGCTGTGTTCCTTCTGGAGCCTCTAGGGTAGATAGGGTAGAATCTGTTTCCTTGTCTTTTCCAGCTTCTGAAGGAGTTCCTTGGTTTGGGGCCTCTGCCTCCATCTTCAAAGGCAGCAGCACAGCATTTCTCTGGCTCTTCGGTCATCATATCTCTTTTTTTTTTTTTTTGAGACGGAGTCTTGCTGTGTCACCCCAGCTAGAGTGCAATGGTGCGATCTCGGCTCACTGCAACCTGTGTCTCCCAGGTTCAAGCGATTTTCCTGTCTCAGTCCCCCCAAGTAGCTGGGACTACAGGCACGTGTCACCATAACCGGCTAATTTTTTGTATTTTTAGTAGAGATGGGGTTTCACCGTGTTAGCCAGGATGGTCTCGATATCCTCACCTCTTGATCCACCCGTCTCGGCCTCCCAAAGTGCTGGGATTACAGGCATGAGCCACCGCGCCCGGCCCATCACATCTCTTTCTCTGTCTCCTGCTTCTACTTTTAAAAACCCTTGTTATGACAGTGGCCCACCCAGATACCTCAGCATAAGCTCTCTGTTTTAAAGTCAACTGATTTGCAACCATAATTTCATTGGTAATTTTCTTTTTTTTTTTTTTTTGAGACGGAGTCTCGCTCTGTCGCCCAGGCTGGAGTGCAGTGGATCGATCTGGGCTCACTACAAGCTCCGCCTTCTGGGTTCACGCCATTCTCCTGCCTCAGCCTGCTGAGTAGCTGGGACTACAGGCGCCCGCCACCACACCCAGCTAATTTTTTGTATTTTTGGCAGAGATAGGGTTTCACCATATTAGCCAGGATGGTCTCGATCTCCTGACCTCATGATCTGCCCACCTCGGCCTTCCAAAGTGCTGGGATTACAAGTGTGAGCCACTGCGCCCGGCCCTCATTGGCAATTTTCATTTCCATTTCCCATGTAACAAAACATATTCACAGATTCCACAGGTTCAGATGCGGGCTTTTTTTTTTTTTTTTGAGATAGGGTTTTGCTCTATTGCCCAGGCTGGAGTGCAGTGGCATGATCACAGCTCACTGCAGCCTTAACCTCCAGGTTCAAGCAATTCTCCCACCTAAGCCTCCAGAGTACCTGGGACTACAGGCTTGAGCCACCATGTCCAGCTACTTTATTTTTTGTAGAAACAGGGTCTCACTATGTTGCCCAGGCTGGTGTCAAACTCCTGGACTCAAGCGATCCTCCCACCTTAGCCTTCCAAAGTGCTGGGATTATAGGCATGAGCCACAGCACCTGGCCAGATGTGAACATATTTAGGGGGGCTGTTATTTTGCCTACCATGATCCCCTTCTTCCCATCCAGACCTCCCAGCTTGTCTGGCATCTTCCCCCACCACCAGCATCCTGCCTTCCTCCCTGAGGTCTTCCTGGCCCTGCCTCCCTAAAAGCCCTTCCCACAGTGACAGCATAGAAGTCAACCATTCTGGTCACACTGAGCTGGCATAGCTGTCATCCTCTAGAAAGTGAGGTCTGTCCACCCCATCACTACCCACCACTTCCTCCACCCCACTCTTCTTAGCACTTACCCACCTGGAAGGGTATCATGATGTACCTGGGAACTTGGATTTCCCCATTTGCCTTCTCTGGGCTGCAGGTCCCAATCCAGAGGCTGAATCCCCAGGGACAAAAACAGCGCTGGGCACTTGGTAGATACTCAATAAATTTCTCTTGAGTCACTGAGCGGTGCAGTTGCCTTCAGTCTGTCTCCAGCACCCTGTGGGGTGCCTGCCCTTCAAAACATGTTTCTGGGCCGGGCGCGGTGGCTCACGCCTGTAATCGCAGCACTTCGGGAGGCCAAAGTGGGCAGATCACCTGAGGTCAGGAGTTCGAGACCAGCCTGGACAACATATAGAAACCCCGTCTCTACTAAGAATACAAAAATTAGCCGGGTGTGGTGGCACATGCCTGTAATCCCAGCTACTCAGGAAGCTGAGGCAGGAGAATCTCTTGAACCCAGGAGACAGAGGTTGCGGTGAGCCTCACGCCATCGCACTCCAGCCTGGGCAACAAGAGAGAAACTCCGTCTCAAAAAAAAAAGTTTCTGGCCCTGTAAGAACGACTGACTGATTTAATGAACGAATGGACCAGGAACTAGTCTGAGTATGAGCCCCACCTTCACTCTGGAAGCCTGACAGCAAAGACGGGGGTCCAGGCCACGCGGCCTCTGCCTTCCCATATTCTCTTTTCTCGCGGAAGGTAAACTCATCAACTCGCTTGTAAGTTTGTAGTATTCTTTTTTTTTTTTTTTGAGACGTAGTCTCGCTCTGTCGCCCAGGCTGGAGTGCAGTGGCCAGATCTCAGCTCACTGCAAGCTCCACCTCCCGGGTTTACGCCATTCTCCTGCCTCAGCCTCCCGAGTAGCTGGGACTACAGGCGCCCGCCACCTCGCCCGGCTAGTTTTTTGTATTTTTTAGTAGAGACGGGGTTTCACCGGGTTAGCCAGGATGGTCTCGATCTCCTGACCTCGTGATCCGCCCGTCTCAGCCTCCCAAAGTGCTGGGATTACAGGCTTGAACCACCGCGCCCGGCCAAGTTTGTAGTATTCTAACGTAGGCGCTTCCAAGGCCTCATTCATTCCCAGGAAGTCACTGATATACTTGTGCCGGCGCCTCCCCGATCCAGCCCTGCAGGGAAGGATCCTGTCCTTCCGTCTCTCTGCGATTTCTGAAGAATTCGGTCTTTCGGGAGCCTGTCTCTCGGCCTTTCTAAAACCGAGGGTTTTAGTTCCCATGGGCACAGCCGGAGTCCCGGGAGGCCACCCTGCGCCATACGGACCTCAGACGCCCGAACCAGGACAGGACCCTAGGGCGCGCGCGACCGCTGGACCCGGGAGCTGCACCTCCCACACCCGGAGCCCCGGGCGGTGCCCGGAGTGGGGCGGGGCCTGGGCGGGGATGGGGAGGGGCTTGGCTGGCGCGGCCCAGGCATTGGCTCCGCGGGCCGGGGCGGGGCTGCGGGGTCCGCGGTGGGCTCTGTAAGTTCACCGCCGGTCGGGTTCCGCAGCCGCGCTGTCCAGCTCCTGACACCTTGCTGTCCGCCGGTCCGCCGTCTGCTTGCCTCACGGTGAGTTCAGGCTGGGATTTTCGCAACTCCGCGGCCCCCCCGCCCCCGAGAGGCCCATCTCTGTGGCGCCCCGCCCCAGCTCGCGCCCTGGCCCTGCCTCTCACCTCGCTCAGGTCCTTTCGAGGGCGCCTAGGGCTCCATGGGTTTCCCGCCTGCATGTGGGTGCCCGCAGCCTCGCCCGTGCCCGCCACGGTCCGTGGGGCGCCGCGCATCCTGACCCCGAATTCCCCGTTCTGCCCTCCATTCTGTACCCGGGCCCCCGCCCCGCTCCCGAGACCCAGGGGTGCCCCGCCGCCCAGCGTCCCCACCGGGGCTGGGGGCCATATTTTTAGCCGATGGTGAGGTGTCCTATCTTTAGCTGCGGCCGCGAGTGTCCTGAAACGGATCCGTGCTGGGCTGGGCTGCGCCCGGGTAGGAACGGGGTGGGGTCGGCGCCGGAACCCGAGCCGGAGCTAAGGAGCCGGACCCGTGGGAGGAGCGGGGGCCCGCACGCCCGAGCTCTGGCCCTGCGCCAAGCGGACACTAGGACATCGCCCAGGCCGGAAAGCACGGGGGCGGTTCCTCCCAGAGCTTAGAGACTAGGGCAGGGTCCCCAATCGCCTCCTTTTTCTCCGATTGTGGGACCAGAAACCCCGAAGCAAAAAGATCTCGCAGGCAATCCCCGTCTGGTACTTGAACGCGCAGCTCCTTGGGGAGCGCCTGCCTGGAGCCCGGGGGGAGGGGCGTTGGAGACCCCGGTGCGCTCTCAGAATCCTCCGGGACGCGGGGCGCTCAAGGGAGCACGCGCGCCACCTGGCGGCCGCGGAGCCGAGCGCCTCTCCAGAGGCACGGGGACCCCGGGAGACCCCGCGGCCGGCTAGAGGGACTCTGCATCCGCGAGGTCTAGGAGGGCGGGAGGAGGTGGATGCCTGGGGCAGCAGCCGTTCGTTTTTGATATTGTTCAAAGCACTGGCCCCGGAGAACCGAAGTGCTTGAGGAAGGAAGGTCTTGTAGATATTTGCTGAATGAATGATAGAACCTACAGTAACCCGCTGAACCCCGCTGTTGTACACTGGTGCTCTCATTTGCAATATTGCAGTGGGATCTCCAGTAGCCCTCTAGTGGTGGCTTCATTGTCAGCCCATTTTATAGATGGGAAAGGTGAGACCCAGAGAGGAGAGGCGTCTTCCTGAAGGTTACAGAGGAAGTCCCAGGTGGAGCCGGATTTAAGGACAGTCTCCTGATTTGGGGGGGAGGGGTGTGTGAGATGGCCTAATATTCCTCATGATTGGAGGATCCCTGCCTGCCGGAAGTCATTTTCTCGTTGGGAGGTCCAGGGCTCCTGTCCAGGGCAATCACAGAGAGCTAGGATGCTCCTATCTGCTCCCCGACTGCTGCAGGGAGCTCCCCTCCCAGCCCGCATAGCCCTGTCCTGATGGAGAGCTCATTCTTATATCTCTAGACACATGAAAGTTGGGCAGATGGGGGCAGCCAAAGGTCAGAATGTAGATGGAGGAGGTCTGGGGACCCACTGTTCCCAGCCTAGCTGTTTCTCTCCCGCTCCCCAACCATATTATGGAGGTAGGCGTGGCCCACTGCATGGAAGCCACACGGACCAGGCTGGGTACCCACTCTTCCTCTTCCTAACTGGATGACCTCGCCAATGTTACTTAACATCTCTGAGGTTCAGCTTTGACTTCTGTAAAGGGCGGTAATGACCCCACCATGCTGTGGCTAGAAGTATTAAAATGGGAAACTGTGCGTGACAGGCTGGATCCTAGGGTCTTGCGGTTGCCAAATCTGAATTCTTCCGGTGTGAGGGTTGTAATTCCCAGCTCTCCCCTGGGCCGCTGATGCTGGCCTCACCCTCAATTCTCCCCACATCTGGAATTGGGTGTGTACATCTGGCTGTGAGTGAGACAGCTGTCAGGGACGCCCAATTTGTTGTGGAAACACTCAGGCTGTCTTGGCACTGCTGTGTGATGGGGTTGGGGGTGTGGGGAGGACCTGGCCCAGGCTCTGGGCACATCCCACCAGTCAGCCCCACCAGGACTTCTCTCCTAATGAGCGACAAGTTGCATGTTTGTCAGCATGGCCCCCAGGCCTGGCATGGTTGACACAGGATGAATGCGTGACGGGATTCCAAGACCTCGGGGTGCTCATGCGTCCCCACCCTCCCCCCAGCTCCTTGCAAGCTGAGCTGGATTTCTACCATGGGAAAGTTATTCGTTTGTTTCCTGTTAAGCTCCAGGTGCTCTGGGAGGGGCAAGATGTCCGGCCTCTGTGGCTCAGTACGACTGACCCGGGTGTCCGGTCCTGGGGTGGGGTTTCCTGAGCAAGGGCCTTAGCTGGTGGTGGGGGTGCAGTTGGACTCTGCTTCTCCTGCATCCTCCTTCCTCCTTCCTGCTCCCTCCTCCCAACCCCCTCACCCCCACCGTCACCCTGTCCAGAATGAAAACTGAGGCAAAGAACTGGCAAGAGCCACCTTTGGTGAGCCCTGGCTGGGGCTGGGGGTGGGGTGTACAGGAGGGTGGGCTCATCTGGCTTGAATTCCCACCCTGCCCTTACTCACTGGGTGACCTTGGACAAGTTTCTCTCTTTGCCTTTTATGCTGAGTCTACATCTGGGCTTGTGTGTACCGGACCAATCAGGTCCCACATGCATCCCCCACCCTCAAGCAGAGGGGCTGCTGGCTTCATGTCTTTTTTCTGTGAAATCAGTATGACACCCCTTCATAGCTATTTATTTTTCGACATTAAAAATAGCTTAATTTTTTTCTGACTACATAAATATTATGTGCATATAAATAATACATTGCTTATTAGTAAGAATTTGAATTCATAGAGGTCTGGACAAGAAAGGAAATGTCATCCTGAAATTCTACCACTTTGAGATAACCATTGTTAACATCTGGATGACCATCTTTTCATATTTATATATATTACACACATTGATCATGTCATAGTCACGGGACCAAAATATTACAGGTTATTTTTATTGATGACTCCTTTCCTCCCATATCAGTGACCCCACACCCCATCCCTGCTGTGTACCCTAGTCAAGGTAGCCCATATGGCAACCTAGGGCTGGCCTTCTAGATTTTTCTCTGTTTTTTTTTGTTGTTGTTGTTGTTTTTTGTTTTGAGGCAGAGTCTCACTGTCACCCAGGCTGGAGTGCAGTGGCGTGATCTTGGTGCACTGCAACCTCTGCCTCCTGGATTCAACCAATTATTCTGCCTCAGCCTCCTGAGTAGCTGGGATTACAGACGTGTGCCACCACACCTGGCTAATTTTCATATTTTTAGTAGACACGGGGTCTCCCTATGTTGGCCAGGCTGGTCTCGAACTCCTGATCTCAGATTATCTGCCCACCTCGGCCTCCCAAAGTGCTGGTACTACAGATATGAGCCACCGCACCCAGCCTCTTTATATATATATATATATATATATATATATATATATATATATATATGTATAGGATGGAATTCTACACAGACCTGTACACATGCAGGTGCATAACATGCATATGTATCAGAGCGGGGAGGCAGGCAGTCAATTCTTTCAATAAACAGATCGTCTATATCATGTTTTTGCATTTTGTCTCTCTCTCTCTGCAATGCCCTGTGGGAATCCTCCAAAATTTTTCACCTCTAGGTTCACCTCAGGTTCAGTTTTGAATTTTGACACCTCTGATTTTCTTTTTATTTTATTTTATTTTTTTTTTTGACGGAGTCTTGCTCTGTAGCCCAGGCTGGAGTGCAGTGGTGTGATCTCAGCTCACTGCAACCTCTGCCTCCTGGGTTCAAGTGATTCTCCTGTCTCAACCTCCCAAGTAGCTGGGACCACAGGCGTGCGCCACCACACCCAGCTAATTTTTTGTATTTTTAGTGGAGACAGGATTTCACCATGTTAGCCAGGATGGTCTCGATCTCCTGACCTTGTGATCTGCCCGCCTCGGCCTCCCAAAGTGCTGGGATTACAGGCATAAGCCACCACGCCCAGCCCCAACACCTCTGATTTTTAAATGGGGTTGATAATAGGGTGGTTGTGTTGATTAATTGAGATGTGTCTGCAAAGAGCACAGAAGAATGCCAGGTACAGAGCAGAGCCCCCCTCACCTAAAAAATATACGTACTCCCCACTCCACCTTCTCTTTAGGTGCCAGGGTAGGGAGGAGGGCCAGAAACTATCCTAGACTCAGCCCCTGCCCATAAGGAGCTCCTAATAGGGAGAGGAGAAAACGCGACCCCACCTCCAGGTGGGATACGATTGGGTCAAATGGGAAGTGCCAGCCACTCAACACCCTTGGCCAAACGCCTGCTGTGCTCCAGGTCCCTGCCAGGCCTGGGCAGGAGAGACAGTGGCCACAAAGCTCTCTGTCTTTGGTCAAGTAGGGAGCCAAGGCCATTTGTGAGGCACCCCACAATCTGGCACTTACATTGTGGGGCACACGAGATATGCAATGGAGGTGGGGGGTATGGCATGAGTACCTGGATAAGGGTGATGAGATCTACCTTGCCGGGGACCCAGGGCAAGAGACTAGAGTAAGACTTTCTGTGTGACTTTGGACCTGTCATTCAGGTTCCACCTCAGTTTCCCACCTGTAAGGGGAGGGGCTTGGCCCTGGTGGTGAGTCTCTAAGATGCAGTGGGTCTTAGAGTGAAGACATGCTTCTCCCAGCACAACTCCCTGCGAGGGGAGTGCCCCACCCCCTCAGGCTCCCATGGCTACCACAAGAGGCCCAGAAACAAGACAGATGTTTCTGGCCAGGAACAGTGGCTCACACCTGTGATCCCAGCACTTTGGGAGGCCGAGACGGGCAGATCATTTGAGGTTAGGAGTTCAAGACCAGCCTGGCCAACAGGGTGAAACCCCGTCTCTACTAAAAAAAAAAAAATGCAAAAACTAGCCAGGCGTGGTGACACATGCCTGTAGTCCCAGCTACTCAGGAGGCTGAGGCAGAAGAATTGCTTGAACCCAGGAGGCAGAGGCTGCACCGAGCTGAGATTGCACCACTGCACTCCAGCTTGGGCAACAGAGTGAGACTCCATCTTAAAAATAAAAAAGATGTTTGCGTCTGACTTTAGTCCTGCTGTCTCTGACAGGTGTGCACCCTTTGTGTTTCAGCTCCTCAGCCCTGGACCAGGGACAAGTAACCCTCGGTGACGAGACCAAAGTGCACTGCTGCCCACACAGCTCCTACCTTTCTGGCTTCAATTCTTCAGAAGAATTGCCGTCCTTTGGGGAGAACGTGATTTTTGTTATCTCAGCCCTCTGACTTCACTGATTTCTAATCTTTTTTAATTCCTTGGGCCAACTTTGGTCGTGCCCCACCCTGTAGTCAGGAGCCCTTTGGCAAGCTTTGGGCACCAGCAAACCACCCCTTGGAACAGGTGTTTCCTCTGGCTGAGAGTTTGAGAGGAGGCGTGGTCTCCGCAGGCAGCCTGTAGCCTCACAGCCAGGCCTGCTGGTGAGGTCACCATGTCCACCAAGGTGCCCATCTATCTGAAGCGTGGCAGTCGCAAGGGCAAGAAGGAGAAGCTTCGGGACCTGCTGTCCTCGGACATGATCAGCCCGCCGCTGGGGGACTTCCGCCACACCATTCATATCGGCAGTGGTGGCGGCAGTGACATGTTTGGTGACATCTCCTTCCTGCAGGGCAAGTTCCACCTCCTGCCGGGGACTGTGGTGGAGGGGCCTGAGGAGGATGGCACCTTCGACCTCCCCTTCCAGTTTACCCGCACCGCAACTGTGTGTGGGCGGGAGCTCCCGGATGGCCCATCACCTCTGCTTAAGAACGCCATCTCCCTCCCGGTTATTGGTGGACCCCAGGCTCTCACCCTGCCCACAGCCCAGGCTCCACCCAAGCCCCCTCGCCTGCACCTGGAGACCCCTCAGCCTTCCCCACAGGAGGGAGGGAGTGTGGACATCTGGAGGATTCCAGAGACTGGCTCCCCCCACAGTGGGTTGACGCCGGAGTCAGGGGCTGAGGAGCCCTTCCTGTCCCATGCCAGCTCCCTACTGTCCCTGCATGTGGACCTGGGGCCTTCCATCCTGGACGATGTCCTGCAGATCATGGATCAGGACCTGGATAGCATGCAGATCCCCACATAGGACCCGAGGCTGACTAGGCTGGGGGCCCAGGTGGGTCTGAGCCAGGAGGTGGGGTATGGACACCGCCCTGGCGGCAGAGTCAGGGTCCCAAGATCCCACCTGTGTGGTCGCTGGCCAGTGATTCTCCTTCTGAGCCATGTTTCCCCTCTCCCTCCCTCTCCACGTGGGCAGGGCAGGCCCCATCACTTTCCTCTAGTAACCACATGGACACGTCCTGAAGTCAGCCCAGGGCGCCCTGAGCGTCTTGGGGCACCTGGACCCCACCACAATACTCCTTCTTCCCTCAGGTCCCTGGGTGAAGGCTTTGCTGAAACCGACCCCCATTTTCACCTCCCTTCTGCCTCAGCCCCGTTGGATGCCCTGACTGGGGGCAGGGGAAGAGACAGGGCACAGCTGGCCGCAGGGCTCGGCCACTGGGCGAGCTGTTCCGGGCCTTTGGCTTTATATCCTGGACAGGGAGTGCCCTGTCAGGGACCAGATGCGTCCTGCCTCATCCCCAGCTCCATCCCTTCCCCACGTGACCGGGGATTCTGGTTGCAATAAAACATGCTGCTGCTGGTGGCTGAGCTCCCTGTCCCCTTGCCCCAGGTTTCCCCATGGAGGTAGACAGTCTCCCAGAGCTGAGGGCTCGCCTCTGGAGACCCCAGCCCCAGAGGGCTTTGTGGAGGACAGGCCTTGCCCTCAGGAAGGTTGTACCTGACGCTGAGCCTGTTGTGAGAATGCAACAGGAGCAAACCAAGTGTTTCTGTGGATATTCCAACATTGATTCAGATGTTTGGGAAGAGGTGGCTGAGCACTCGGATAGGCTCAGCACTGTGCCAAGCCTGGGGCCAATCCCTGCCCAGTCAGCTGGGGTCTGGTGGGGGACACCCAAGAATAAAAGAATAACCACAAAGTGTGCAAGGGACCAACAGCTTCTCCAGCTTCAGAGCATCGAGGGAGCATGCAGGAGGGATGCTTGGAGCTGGGAGGGTCTCACGGTGCTGCTTCAAGATTCATCCCATCCACAGCTGTTTACTGAGCATCTCCAGTACACAAGGCATGGCTCCGGATGCTGGGGATACAAGGCAGATGTCATCCCTGCTCTCTGGGAGTTTAAATTCTAGTTGGAAGGGGGATATTAAATTGGTAAACAAATAAGAGATGATTTCCAGCAGTGGTAAAAACTTCGAAGAAAACAACATGATCAGGAATGCCTAGCAGGGAGGGCAGGGGGTGTCAGGACCCATTAATGTGATCAGATGTGATTCTGAGCCAAACCAGAGCTACCAGCTAGAAAACTCATGTGTAAGCACAGGCACTGAGGAACCAGAGTGAAGACAGAGGCCGCCACCACACAGCAAAAGAGTGTGGACCTCCAAGTTGCACTTAGCCTGAGACCCAGTTTCCCCATCTCTAAAATGGAGCAGGCCAGGCATGGTGGCTCACATCTGTAACCCCAGCACTTTGGGAGGCCAAGGTGGGCAGATCATGAAGTCAGGAGATCGAGACCATCCTGGCCAACATGGTGAAACCCCGTCTCTACTAAAAATACAAAAATTAGGCCGGGCGTGGTGGCTCAAGCCTGTAATCCCAGCACTTTGGGAGGCCGAGACGGGCGGATCACGAGGTCAGGAGATCGAGACCATCCTGTCTAACACGGTGAAACCCCGTCTCTATTAAGAAATACAAAAAACTAGCCGGGCGAGGTGGCGGGCGCCTGTAGTCCCAGCTACTCGGGAGGCTGAGGCCGGAGAATGGCGTGAACCCGGGAGGTGGAGCTTGCAGTGAGCTGAGATCCGGCCACTGCACTCCAGCCTGGGCGACAGAGCGAGACTCCGTCTCAAAAAAAAAAAAAAAAAATACAAAAATTAGCTGGGCGTGGTGGCACGTGCCTGTAATCCCAGCTACTAGGGAGGCTGAGGCAGGAGAATCACTTGAACCTGGGAGGCGGAGGTTGCGGCAAGCCAACATTGCACTACTGCACTCCAGCCTGGCGACAGAGTGAGACTCCATCTCAAAAAAAAAAAAAAAAATTAAATGGAGCCACTGATAGCTACCTCACAAGGTTACTGAGAAAATTAGGGATAACACTACTAGCCACAGGGAAGTTTTGTTTTTGTTTTTGTTTTGTTTTGGTTTGGTTTGTTTTGAGACAGAGTCTCACTCTGTTGCCCAGGCTAGAGTGCAATGGCGAAATCTTGGCTAACCGCAACCTCTGCCTCCCGGGTTCAAGCTACTCTCCTGCCTCAGCCTCCCAAGTAACTGAGATTACAGGTGCACGCCACCATGCCTGGCTAAATTTTTCATTTGTTTGTTTGTCTGTTTTGTGATGGAGTCTCACTCTGTTGCCTGGGCTGGAGTGCAGTGGCACAATCTTGGCTCACTGCAACCTCTGCCTCCTGGATTCAAGCAATTCTCCTGCCTCAGCCTCCCAAGTAACTGGGACTACAGGCACCCACCGGCACGCCTGGCTCATTTTTTGTATTTTTAGTAGAGACAGGGTTTCACCATGTTGGCCAGGCTGGTATCTAACACCTGAACTCAGGTGATCTGTCCACCTTGGCCTCCCAAAGTGCTGGTATTACAGGCATGAGCCACCATGCCCATCCAGGAAAGGTGTTACAAATGGTTGCAATGTGTCATGAAGGAAGAAGCTGGAGCTCGGGAAGGGCGGGACTGTGAAGCTGGAACACAGGCTGGCTCAGCAGGGATAGTTTCGCTGGCCAGGCTGACGCTGAGACGATGGGACACTGCTGAAGGACATGAAAGCAGGAGAGGTAGGTGGTCAGATGGAGACTTGAGGAAGACCACCACCCAGGCCAGGTCGGGGATGGAGGTGGCCATGGCAGGCATGACCAGGAGGAGTCGACCCAGGTGAGGATGCTGGGGACAGAGAGGAGGGGGGTGGCCTAAGGTGGGGCCCAGTGGCCCCTTCTTCCACCCTCAGCCAGTTCTTTTCCACCTGTATGACCCTCAAATCCCAGACACCCACCACTCCCCCAGCCTTTCACAGACATTACTGTGTGTGTGTGTGAATGTATTTTTTCTTGTTATTATTTCTGGACATCTTATTTATGTATTTCGAGATGGAGTCTTGCTCTGTTGCCCAGGCTAGAGTACAGTGGCACCATCTCGGCTCACTGCCACCTCCGCCTCCGGGTTCAAGTGATTCTCCTGCCTCAGTCTCCCGAGTAGCTGGGATTACAGGCGCCTGCCACCATGCCCGGGTAATTTTTGTTTGTTTGTTTTGTTTTGAGATGGAGTCTCGCTCTGGTGCCAGGCTGGAGTGCAGAGGCGCCTATCTCAGCTCACTGCAATCTCCGCCTCCCAAGTTCAAGTGATTCCCCTGCCTCAGCCTCCCAAGTATTTGGGACTATAGGCTCGCACATCACGCCCAGCTAATTCTTTGTATTTTAGTAGAGACAGGGTTTCACCATGTTGGCCATGTTGTGATCCTCCTGCCTCGGCCCCCAAAAGTGCTGGGATTACAGGTGTGAGCCACCGTGCCTGGCGCCCAGCTCATTTTTGTAGAACAATTTTTGTATTTTTAGTAGAGACAGGATTTTGCCATGTTGGCCAGGCTGGTCTCAAACTCCTGACCTCAGGTGATCTGCCCACCTTGGCGTCCCAAAGTGCTGGGATTATGGGCGTGAGCCACTGTGCCTGGCCTTTATTATTATTATTATTATTATTATTATTTTTGATACAGAGTCTCACTCTGTTACCCAGACTGGAGTGCAGGGGCACGATCTCGGCTCACTGCAACTTCTACCTCCTGGGTTCTCCCCCAGCCTCCCTGGTAGCTGGGACTACAGGCATGTGCCACCATGCTCAGCTAATTTTTGTATTTTTAGTAGAGATGGGTTTTCACTGTGTTAGCCCTGATCCACCTGCCTCGGCCTCCCAAAGTGCTGGGATTACAGGTGTGAGTCGCCGTGCCCAGCCGTTTATTTTTATTTTTTTTGTAGAGATGAGGTTTTTCTATGTTGCTCTGGCTGGTCTCAAACTCCTGAGCTCAAGTGATCCTCCTGCCTTGGCCTCCCAAAGTGCTGGAATTACAGGTATGAGCCACTGCACTCAGCCCGCATTTTTTTTTATTGTGGTAAAATATATATAACATAAAATTTACCATTTTAAGTATACATTTCAGTGGTATTAACTACATTTAGGTTATTTTGCAACAATCACCACCATCTATCTCCAGAATTGTTTTCAGTTTTCAAACTGAAGCTGTGTCTCCATTAAACATTAGCTCCCATTCTCCCCACCCCCTAGTGCCTGCAACCACCATGCTACTTTCTGTCTCGTCCAGCTAATTTTTAAAAAATATTTTTATAGGCCGCATGCAGTGGCTCACACCTGTATTCCCAGCACTCTGGGAGGCCAAGGCAGGCGGTCACAAGGTCAGGAGTTCGAGACCAGCCTGGCCAACATGGCGAAAACCCCTCTCTACTAAAAATACAAAAATTAACCAGGCATGGTGGTGCGTGCCTGTAATCCTGGCTACTCAGGAGGCTGAGGCAGAAGAATTGCCTGAATCCGGGAGGCAGAGGTTGCAGTGAGCTGAGATTGCACTGCTGCACTTCAGCCTGGGCAACAGAGCAAGACTTTGTCTTGGGAAAAAGAATACACCAGCATCATCTCTGGGTTTTTCTTCCAAGCTGCTAACACCTATTCTGCATGTTTTGAAACTGGTGCAGGGTTAGCAATGACAAATACCTCACAACTCTCATCTGCTAAATATGATTTTAAGACATAGGAGGCCCAGCGCAGTGGCTCACACCTGTAATCCCAGCACTTTGGGAGGCCGACACAGGTGGATCACGAGGCCAGGAGTTCAAGACCATCCTGGCTAACACGGTGAAACCCCGTCTCTACTAAAAATACAAAAAATTAGCCGGGTGTGGTGGCGGGCGCCTGTAGTCCCAGACACCCGGGAAGCTGAGGCAGGAGAATGGCGTGGACCCGGGAAGCGGAGCTTGCAGTGGGCCAAGATCGTGCCACTGCACTCCAGCATGGGCGACAGAGAGACTCCACCTCAAAAACAAACAAAGACATAGCAATGGTAACATGTGTCCTGCTTCTGAAATATTAAAATGAGGGGGGAGAATATGTGCATCTTGGAATTGGTGAAATAAGGTATATTGGAAAAATGATAGCCAGTGTGGTGGCTCACGCTTGAAATCCCAGCACTTTGGGAGGACCAGGCAGGCGGATCACTTGAGGTCAGGAGTTTGAGACCAGCCTGGCCAACGTGGTGAGACCCCATCTCTACTAAAATTACAAAAATTAGCTGGGCATGATGGCGGGAGCCTGTTATCCCAGCTACTCGGGAGGCTGAGGCAGGAGAATCACTTGAACCTGGAAGGTGGAGGTTGCAGTGAGCTGAGATTGCACCACTGCACTGCAGCCTGGGCACCAAGAGCAAACTCTCTCTCAAAAAAAAGGAAAAAGGCCGGGCGCGGTGGCTCAAGCCTGTAATCCCAGCACTTTGGGAGGCCGAGGCGGGTGGATCACGAGGTCAGGAGATCGAGACCATCCTGGCTAACATGGTGAAACCCCGTCTCTACTAAAAATACAAAAAAAAACTAGCCGGGCGTGGTGGCGGGCGCCTGTAGTCCCAGCTACTCGGGAGGCTGAGGCAGGAGAATGGCGTGAACCTGGGAGGCGGAGCTTGCAGTGAGCCGAGATCGCACCACTGCACTCCAGCCTGGGCGACAGAGCAAGACTCCGTCTCAAAAAAAAAAAAAATAGGAAAAGAAAAGAAAAATGACAAGTACCAATGACCAAGCCCTGAGGACTCTGACAGAGGCTGAACAGAGGAAGAGGGTGAAAGGAAATGCCAGTGGGGAAGGACAGCCAGGAGGGAAAGGCGTCTCAAAGATCTGGAGAAGAGTTTGAAAAGCAGAGAGTGGCCAACGGTGTAATGGGGGTCGACAGGCTCATGAGGACAGAAAATAGATCTCTAAATCTGCTGAAAGGGAGGTCGTGGTGACAGGAGCTGTTTCAAGTGAACAGGTGGGAACAAAGTTCCCATTAAACTGGATGGAAGCAGGACCTAGAAACAAGGTAACAGAGATAGGGAGTACTATTTGCTTTTAAAGGGTGAAAAGAGGTGATAGTTGAAGATTGACTTGGGCTGTTTTTTGTTTTTTGGTTTTTTTGAGACAGAGTTGGCTTTGTTGCCCAGGCTGGAGTGCAGTGGCGCAATCATGGCTCACTCACCTTCGACCCTCCTGTGCTCAAGCAATCCTGTCACTTCAGCCTCTAGAGTAGCTGGGAACACAGGTGCACGCCACCACATCCGGGTAATTTTTAAATTTTTAGTAGCGAGGAGGCCTCGATATGTTGCCCAGGCTGGTCTCGAACTCTTGAGCTCAAAGCAATCCTCCTGCCTCCGCCTCCCACAGTGCTGGGAGCCACCGTGACTGCCCTCCTCCTGCTCTTTTTTTTTTTTTTTTTTTTTTTGAGACAGAGTCTCACTCTGTCTTCCAGGCTGGAGTGCAATGGCATGATCTCAGCTCACTGCAACCTCCGCCTCCCAGGTTCAAGCTATTCTCCCCCTTCAGCCTCCCGAGTAGCTGGGATTATAGGTACCTGCCATCATGCCGGGCCAATTTTTGTATTTTTAGTAGAGATGGGGGTTTCACCACGTTGGCCAGGCTGGTCTCGAACTCCTGACCTCAGGTGATCCACCCGCCTCAGCCTCCCAAAGTGCTGGGATTACAGGCCTGACCCACCGCGCCCGGCTCCTGCTCTTCTTTTTTTTTTTTTTTTTTTTTTTTTTGAGACCGAGTCTCGCTCTGTCGCCCAGGCTGGAGTGCAGTGGCGCAACATCGGCTCACTGCAAGCTCCGCCTCCCGGGTTCACGCCATTCTCCTGCCTCAGCCTCCCGAGTAGCTGGGACTACAGGCGCCCGCCACCACGCCCGGATAATTTTTTGCATTTTTAGTAGCGATGGGGTTTCACCGTGTTAGCCAGGATGGTCTCGATCTTCAGATCTCGTGATCCGCCCGCCTCGGCCTCCCGAAGTGCTGGGATTACAGGCGTGAGCCACCGCGCCCGGCCCCGCCTCCTGCTGCTCTAAATAGAAGAGGCGGGCCTCGAACCGAAGCTCCGGGACGCACGCCAGTCTCCGGTTGCGCCTGCGCGTCGGGCTCCCGTGGGGTCCTACTCGGCCCCCGGGGACAGGCCTAAAGTTCTTTCTTCGGTGCTCGCTCTCGTGCGCGCGCCCGGACGGCGCCTGCGCAGAGGGCGAGGAACCTGGTACCCCGGTGCGGTCCCGGCGCCTGCGCGCTGCGGACTTTGGGGCCTCCCGGCCCGAGAGAGAGGAGCAGGGAAGATGGCGGCTGTGGTGGAGAATGTAGTGAAGCTGTGAGTGGTGGTTTCTTTCTCTCCTAGGGCGGCAGGTTTTGTAAAGGGCCTGGGAGTAGGGGGCTGTGGGGAAAGGGACTAGGCGGAGAGAGGGACATCCCCGGGAAGGCCATGTTGCGACTCCTGGTGGGGAGGGCAATAGGAGACTCCGGAGAAGACGTTGCGCTTCTTTGGAAACTTGTGGAGGCCCTGATGGGGGCACACTGGAGCCCCGACGGGCGGCCTCTCTGCTGGGCTGTGTGGCCTCAGCGTTCCTCTGGGCTGACGGTTTCCAGAGCATGGCGCCCTGCCTGCACGCGAGACTCACCGTCCCGGTCCTCTCCCGAGACGCCTCAGTCCGGAGGAGCGGGGCCGAGGCCCGGGCGGCCCCACGGCTAACCCGCCGCCCATCCCGCCCCGTCCCGTCCGCTGCAGCAACAGGCTCGGGGGCCCCTGTGGGGTGCACTGCGGGGCTGGCTGTTTCAGTTCCAAGCAGCCCCGTGATGTTTGGGAGGATCTTGGGTGGCAGGTACCTAAGACTACAAATATTCTTGGGAAGCATTTGTCGAGGAGCGGATCCAGAAGGGGAGTGGGCCTTGGCGCCTTCCAGTGGCAACCATCAAAAACCTGCAACTGGACCGAAGCCGTTCAGGACAGCTTAGTAGCCTAAAGGGCCATATTTAAGTGGGCATTCTTCCTATGATGCGATACGGTTGTGCTGGTCAGATTTCAAGCAAAGTTAAAGTTAATAGCTGTTGGGGCCATGGACACTGGCCTATGAACTGCTTCCTGTGAGTTAAAGATGCTTTGGGACTGACTTGATTTATTCCTACAGGAGAATCAGAATGAGTTTTAGATTGGGTTAATGCCCGGTGGGCGAATAGAGCTTCTTTTAATGGGTATGTTGGGCTTGGTGCAAGGGTGGGAAAATTGAGTGGTGTCTAACTGTCCAGTCAGGGTTTTTGGATTTTGGCTGGGTGATGAGGTAAAGGTTCGGTAAGTATTCTAAGGGACTCACAGCTTCTCATCTGTCTTTGTCGTGGCCTGAGCCCCTCTCTTCGTAGGGGCCTTTTTAAAGAGTAAGTTGCTTCTCCCTCCTGCCTGAAGCCTTTTCTTTGAGAATGCTTTCCCACTTCCATTAAGCTAAGTGCCTTTCCTCCTCTTGTGGTTTTTTTTTTTTAAGTTGCTTTCTGCTCTATCCTGCTGTCTCTTTCAGCCACCCCTCCTCCCAACACTATTGTCTTTCTGATCTGCCCACTCCAGTTTCCCCAGCTCTCTCTTCAGGCTGACATTTTTCTCAATTTAGAAATGACACTGTTGATCTACCATTTATCCAGTTATCCTTCCTGACTCAGATGTTCTTTCTTTGTTTCCCTGCGTCTTTGTTGACTTCCCTCATCCCATTGTAAGGGGATGTTTTACACAAGTTTCTCCAAAAATAAAAAGAAAGATTCTCATTGTACTGGAGGAGTATCAGACTTGCCTAGGTTTTGAGAGTTAAACGTAGTGAGGCTCTTCGTGTTGGAAGCTTTTCCTCGGGGAAATAGGGTTGCCAGTGCTTTCAAGTTGTGTCATAAGTGAGGGGTTGCCCATTTAAACAGAGCATGACATCTTGTTTCTCTTTGAAAAACTGTAGAGATTGTGAGCATCACCAGCCACTAATTCCTGAATGCCAGTAATGAGAAACCAACTCTCTCCTCCTCATTTCTAGCTGCACAGGGCCTCAGATCGCAATTAATATGTACTCCCGCAGAATTATCCCTTTAAGAAGGGGCTTCCATTCTTCCAGTTCATTTGGAGATAATTTTCTTGCACTTCTCTTGATTATAGTGTACGTAGTCTTCTGACAGCTGATGTTATACATTGAGTATGTTGAGGTCGGACCACTGGCTCATCTTTTCTTTTTTTTTTATTTTTTTAGACAGAGTTTCGCTGTTGTTGGCCCGGGCTTGAATGCAGTGGCACAATCTTGGCTCACTGCAACCTCCGCTTCCTGGGTTCCAGCAGTTCTCCTGCCTCAGCCTCCCGGGTAGCTGAGATTACAGGTGCCCACCACCACACCTGGCTAATTTTTGTATTTTTAGTAGAGATGGAGTTTCATCACGTTAGCCAGGCTGGTCTTGAACTCCTGACCTCAGGTCATCCACCCGCCTCGGCCTCCCAAAGTGCTGGGATTACAGGCATGAGCCACTACGCCCGGCCTTAAGAATTTTCTTATTTGTAAGTTTCTGTCCCTGCCAAATGTGATGTCAGAAATGAAAGTCTTGGCTGGGTGCAGTGGCTCACGTCTATAATCCCAACACTTTGGGAGGCTGAGGCGGGCTGATCGCTTGAGGTCAGGAGTTCGAGACCATCCTGGCCCACATGGTGAAACCCCATCTCTACTAAAACTATAAAAATTAGCCAGGTGGGGTGGCGCACACCTGTAGTCCCAGCTACTCGGGAGGCTGAGGCACAAGAATCGCCTGAACCCAGGAGGCGGAGGTTGCAGTGAGCTGATGTCACACCACTGCCCTCCGGCCTGAGTGACACTTTAAGACTCTGTCTTAAAAAAAAGAAAGAGGCTACTGGGCGCGGTGGCTCTGTAATCCCAGCACTTTGGGAGGCCGAGGCGGGCGGATCACAAGGTCAGGAGATTGAGACCATCCTGGCCAGCATGGTGAAACCCCACTCTACTAAAAATACAAAAATTAGCTGGGCGTGGTGGCATGTGCCTGTAATCCCAGCTATTCGGGATACTGAGGGAGGGGAATCGCTTGAACCCAGGAGGTGGAGGTTGCAGTAAGCTGAGATTGCGCCACTGCACTCCAACCTGGGTGACAGAGCAAGACTCCATCTCAAAAAAAAAAAAAAATGAAGCTGGGCCGGTGGCTTATGCCTGCAATCCCAGAACTTTGGAAGGCCGAGGTGGGCAGATCATGAGGTCAGGAGTTTGAGACCAGCTTGGCCAACATGGTGAAACCCTGTCTCTACTAAGAATACAAAAATTAACTGGGCATGGTGGCGCACGCCACTCGGGAGCCTGAGGCGAGAGAATCGTTGGAACCCAGGAGGCAGAAGCTGCAGTGAGCCGAGATTGCGCCACTGCACTCCAGCCTGGGCGGCAAAGCAAGACTCTTGTCTCGAAAAGATATATATATATATATAAAGAGAGAGAGAGAACAGTGTTAATGTTAACTTGACATTTCTTGGTACTGGAGCCTTAAGTTTTTGTTGTTGTTGTTGTTTTGTTTTGTTTTAAGAGACAGAGCCTCCCTCTGTCCCCCAGGCTGAAGTGCAGTGGTATAACCTTGGTTTACTGCACCCTCAACTTTCTAGGCTCAAATGATTCCCCTACCTCATCCACCCCAGGGACTATGTGGGACCACAGGCCTGCACCACCAAACCTAGCTGATGGTTTATTTATTTTTAACGTTTTGTAGAGATGGGATCTCACTATGTTGCCCAAGCTAGTCTCTAAGTCTTGGTCTCAAGAGATCCACTGGCCTTGGCCTCCCAAAGTGATGGGATTATAAGCATGAGCCACTGTGCCCAGCCTCCCTTAAGTTCTTAAGAGCTCACTCTCATCCTGTCCTGTTCTCTCTTCATCAGATTCTCCCCTCACAAACACTTCCGCGTTTCATTCCCAGCCCTTGTACCCCCAAGACTGTTTGCTTTACCTTTTGAAATCCCACGTAGCTCACAAGAGCCCTGACAGAACATCTCTCATTCATTCCTCCCAATACTGTTTCCAGCCTCCTTGCTCTGACTTTGCAGCCCTCGCCAGCCTGGCCCTGCCTTCCATTTGACTTCCAGTGTCAGTATCAATTCCCATCAGCAGAAACAAAGGAGCTGCGGCACTCAGCCTTGTTTATCCAGTTTTATTCTGTGTGGTGAAGATGTGGCTGCCTCCTAAAGGCGAGCTCGCAGAGGCGAGGCTGCTTTCTCCATTCTGCTCTCCAACGTGAGATTCGTGCCTACCTCAGATTACAGTCATTACAGCTCATTGAATCATACCAGGCCGTATTTGTGGCGTTGCCATCTCTGTGTGTGCTATATGTCTTTTTTACTTGCTGGGCACATGGTAAGTTATGCAGTGGTCTATTGTGGCTGCTCGCTGAAGGCCCCCATCACATTCCACATCAGGATTTTTTGGTGTAGCCCGAGTTACGGACAGAAACCACAGAGACTTAATCTGTTTGCCGTTTCATCCCCAGGCTGTTTCTTGTAAAATCCTGATATGTCAAAGCTCATTTGGTCCAACCTCCTCAATCTATAGAAGAATAGCCAAGGTCCACCTGGGTTGACTAAATGTCCATGTTCATGTGGTGACTTGCAGGCCAGCCAGGTCTTTTTACTCTCAAGTCAGGTCTGACTGTATCTCAGACATCTTCGTGAGTATTGGGGATACTATGAGAAAGAAATCAGTTCTGCCTTTGGTTTAAGATTGATTGACACCGGGTACTGTGACACATGCCTCTATTCCCGGATACTTGGGAGGCTAAGGCAGGAGGATCACTTGAGCCAGGAGTTTGTGTCTAGCTTGGGCAACATAGTGAGACCTTGTCTCTTAAAAAAAAAAAAAAAAGATTGATTGAATATAAATATGAACTGATAGAGTTTGTTTAACCTCCGTTACCAAAGTCCTGGTTAAACCCTGCAAGATGAGAACAAGATAGGTTCTACGTACATGCTTCTTAGAACCTGGCACTGTGCAGTTTTCCAGTTTTCCACTTAAAGGTTTACCCTTGATTCAGATTTCAAATTGAGTCTTTTGAGACCAAGGAGATTTTTTCTTATATAATTTTATTTTGTAAGAATAGAGAAGCACCCTAAGATGGGCCTTAGAGCAAACAAGTTTCTTATCAGTGATGGCGCTCAATAAAAACTTCAAGGAACTTCAGGTACTTGTAGATATCTTCCATAAATGTAAAATTAATTAGTTGATTAAAAACCTAGTTCAAAATTCAAAAGATATAAAAAGGCATATGGAAGGAAGTGGCCTAGTCACCCACTTTTTGTCCCTGCTGACCTGCAGTTTCTTTTCCATTTTGTTACATAAATGATAGCTTTCTTTGACACTTCTCAGCAGTGTACCTTGCTTTGCTTTTTGTCCCTAGTTAACTTGAAATTCTTTTGTTTTTTTTTTTTTTGAGACAGAGTCTCGCTCTGTCGCCCAGGCTGGAGTGCAGTGGCCAGATCTCGGCTCACTGCAAGCTCCCCCTCCCGGATTCACGCCATTCTCCTGCCTCAGCCTCCCGAGTAGCTGGGACTACAGGCGCCCGCCACCTCGCCCGGCTAGTTTTTTGTATTTTTTTAGTAGAGACGGGGTTTCACCGTGTTAGCCAGGATGGTCTCGATCTCCTGACCTCGTGATCCACCCGTCTCGGCCTCCCAAAGTGCTGGGATTACAGGCTTGAGCCATCGCGCCTGGCCAACTTGAAATTCTTTAATATCAGTATGTGAAGAGCTTCCTTCTTATGGCTAAATAGAATTTCATTGTATGGATTTACTAGTTTGCTGAATACATTTTAATAAGTCCCCTAGACCTTGAACTCTTTCCCTCTGGAGCAGACCCTGGGGCAAGGATGTGGGAGCATGTAGTTTATTTGGGAGGTGATTCTAGGAAGGAGGAAATAAGGAGGAACTTAGGGGGGACTATTGTTTGCTTCTCAGCGTCATAAGGGTTGAGAAATAACATCTTTTTTTTTTTTTTTTTTTGAGACGGAGTCTCGCTCTGTAGCCCAGGCTGGAGTGCAGTGGCCGGATCTCAGCTCACTGCAGGCTCCGCCTCCCGGGTTCACGCCATTCTCCGGCCTCAGCCTCCCGAGTAGCTGGGACTACAGGCGCCCGCCATCTCGCCCGGCTATTTTTTGTATTTCTTAGTAGAGACGGGGTTTCACTGTGTTCGCCAGGATGGTCTCGATCTCCTGACCTCGTGATCCGCCCATCTCGGCCTCCCAAAGTGCTGGGATTACAGGCTTGAGCCACCGCGCCCGGCCGAGAAATAACATCTTAACTAGCACAGGGCTGGGCTTGTGAGACACATGGAGTGAACATTAGTTCCTTACCCTCTTTGGGGGTTAGACTTAAGTCTGATTAGACATGATGAAATCATGTGTTCCTGATAGTAATTTATTCGTAAAGTAATTCCTAATGGTGGCCTAGAAAAGGGGCTTGGTGTCCCGTGAGGCAGAAGTGGAGGCAAATAGAATGGAAGAGACAGCCTCCCAGTCCCTTGAGCCTTCTAGAGAAGCAGATGACAGGGGAGAGGAATAGCTCAGTACCCTATGTTCCCCACTCCAACACACACGCCTGGTTTCTATCTTCTCTGCAGCCTTGGGGAGCAGTACTACAAAGATGCCATGGAGCAGTGCCACAATTACAATGCTCGCCTCTGTGCTGAGCGCAGCGTGCGCCTGCCTTTCTTGGACTCACAGACCGGAGTAGCCCAGAGCAATTGTTACATCTGGATGGAAAAGCGACACCGGGGTCCAGGTGAGGGTCCAGACTTGGGAGAAGGGGACTCAGGAGCATAAGGAGGAAGAAGCCTCCTCATCTTAGGTGATGAGACAGTTGATAGGGTTTTCCCTACTGCCTTCCACCTATGGATGAATATGGTCTTCCTGTGGTTAGAAACGCAGGGAGGATGAAGCAGATAGGTTGATACCAGCATCTTTGTTTTCTACCCTGCTGAGGCCATTGTGTGTCTGGAGAACTATGTATTAGCCAAGGCCCCTAAGTTTATATATCTATTTTTCTTTTCCACAGACTGTTCCATCTAACCCCCTAGGCCCTCACTGTCAGAATTCCTCCCTTGCTCTAGAACTCAAAAGGAGGGGACTACGTAATTAGAAAGTGTTTGGTATTATTTTCTAATACTGGGTTAGGGCCTGACTTCTATCTTTCTTCCTGCCGTAGGATTGGCCTCTGGACAGCTGTACTCCTACCCTGCCCGGCGCTGGCGGAAAAAGCGGCGAGCCCATCCCCCTGAGGATCCACGACTTTCCTTCCCATCTATTAAGCCAGGTAAGGCACATACTTCCTGCGCAGAGGCGTGGCCTGCTGCATGGTGAAAGCCTGCTAATCACTACGATACACCAGGCCCAGTACTAGATCCCAAATATACTCGAATGAATATGATGTGATTCTTTCCTTTAAAGAGCTTAGTCGGCCGGGCGCGGTGGCTCAAGCCTGTAATCCCAGCACTTTGGGAGACCGAGACGGGCGGATCACGAGGTCAGGAGATTGAGACCATCCTGGCTAACACAGTGAAACCCCGTCTCTACTAAAAAATACAAAAAAAAAAACTTAGCCGGGCGAGGTGGCAGGCGCCTGTAGTCCCAGCTACTCGGGAGGCTGAGGCAGGAGAATGGCGTGAACCCGGGAGGCGGAGCTTGCAGTGAGCTGAGATCCGGCCACTGCACTCCAGCCTGGGTGACAGAGCGAGACTCCGTCTCAAAAAAAAAAAAGAGCTTAGTCTAGAAGGGGAGACAGGTAAACAGATAAGTTATGGTGCCAAGTGAACTAGGGTGTCTTAATTCCTGGGCATCCGGAGAACAAAAGACAGTGACAGACCTTTGGTAAGCCCTAGCATTATGTGGACTCAGAGCAGTCTGCTTTCAGCCATTCTGAGCTTTGCTTCATCCTGATCTTGCTTGCAGACACAGACCAAACCCTGAAGAAGGAGGGGCTGATCTCTCAGGATGGCAGTAGTTTAGAGGCTCTGTTGCGCACTGACCCCCTGGAGAAGCGAGGCGCCCCGGATCCCCGAGTAGATGATGACAGCCTGGGCGAGTTTCCTGTGACCAACAGTCGAGCGCGAAAGGTACAAGATTATCCCTGTGGCTAAGGGAGCTTTGATGGAAATCAGCCTCCTCTTCACTGGGGCCATGCAGTTTCTAGAACTGAAACAGAAGCTGGGGTCCAGGAAGCAGGCCCCTGCAGTTCTGTTCTTACTTCAATCCCTGGTTATTGTCAGGTACTGACTGGCTTCTCTTTTGCTTCTAAGTATAGACTCTCACTCATTCATCCACTTTTATCACAGAACGTTATTATTATACACATATATAATTTTCTTTTTTTTTTTTTTTTTTTTGAGACGGAGTCTGGCTCTGTCGCCCAGGCTGGAGTGCTGTGGCCGGATCTCAGCTCACTGCAAGCTCCGCCTCCCGGGTTTACGCCGTTCTCCTGCCTCAGCCTCCGGAGTAGCTGGGACTACAGGAGCCCACCACCTCGCCCGGCTAGTTTTTTGTATTTTTTAGTAGAGACAGGGTTTCACCGTGTTAGCCAGGATGGTCTCGATCTCCCGACCTCATGATCCGCCCGTCTCGGCCTCCCAAAGTGCTGGGATTACAAGCTTGAGCCACCGCGCCCGGCCCACATATATAATTTTCATTTAAAAAATTAAAAGAGGCCAGGTGCAGTGGCTCATGCCTATAATCCCAGCACTTTGGGAGGCCAAGGCAGGAGAATTGCTTGAGCCCAAGAGCTCGAGACCAGCCTGGGCAACAAAGTGAGACCCCATATCTACAAAAAGTAATAATAAAAAAAATTACCTGGGCATAGTGGCATGTGCCTGTTGTCCCAGCTACTAGGGAAGCTGAGGTGGGAGAATCGCCTGAGCCTGGGAGTTGGAGGCTTCAGTAAGCCGGGATCATGCCACTGCACTCCAGCCTGGGCAACAACAAAAAATTAAAACCAGAAGGTACAAGAATAGTGCAAAGAGGCCGGGCGCGGTGGCTCAAGCCTGTAATCCCAGCACTTTGGGAGGCCGAGACGGGCGGATCACGAGGTCAGGAGATCGAGACCATCCTGGCTAATACGGTGAAACCCCGTCTCTACTAAAAAATACAAAAAACTAGCCGGGCGAGGTGGCGGGCGCCTGTAGTCCCAGCTACTCGGGAGGCTGAGGCAGGAGAATGGCGTAAACCTGGGAGGCGGAGCTTGCAGTGAGCTGAGATCCGGCCACTGCAGTCCAGCCTGGGCGACAGAGCAAGACTCCATCTCAAAAAAAAAAAAAAAAAAAAGAATAGTGCAAAGAAATACCGTATACTCTTTACCTAGATTTATCAGTTTCACATTTTGCCACATTTGCCTTATCTGTCTTTGCTAAACCGTTCGAGAGGAAGATGCATATATCAAAAACTTTTCAGTCTAGGCAACATAGCAGGACCTTGTCTCTACTAAAAATAAAAATAAAAAATTAGCTGGGCATGGTGGCACACGCCTGCAGTCCCAGCTACTCAGGAGGCTGAGGTGGGAGGATTGCTTGAGCCCAGGAGATTGAGGCTGTAGCTCTGCTCATGCCACTGCACTCCAGCCTGAGTAACAGAGGGAGACTCTGTCTGGGGAGGGAGGGAAACAAACTTTTATCCCTAAATACTTTACTCTTTTATCACAAAAGTTTGTGTCACAAAGTTTTTTGGTCCCCGAGGTTGCACAGTGAAACACACTTGGTCTCTGCCAACAGAGAAGATAAGACTATATATAAAAATAAGAGCTATAAATATGCCAGCATTGGGCTAAGTGCTTTCTCATGCCCTTTCTCCTTTAGTCTGTACAACCTTATGGGGGAGGTTCTGTGTTCCCCATTTCACAGACAAGCTGAAACAAAGCAGTTTAAAAACTTACCATGGCCGGGCGCGGTGGCTCAAGCCTGTAATCCCAGCTCTTTGGGAGGCCGAGACGGGTGGATCACGAGGTCAGAAGATCGAGACCATCCTGGCTAACATGGTGAAACCCCGTCTCTACTAAAAATACAAAAAACTAGCCGGGCGAGGTGGCAGGCGCCTGTAGTCCCAGCTACTCGGGAGGCTGAGGCAGGAGAATGGTGTAAACCCAGGAGGTGGAGCTTGCAGTGAGCTGAGATCGAGCCACTGCACCCCACCCTGGGTGACAGAGCGAGACTCCGTCTCAAAAAAAAAAAAAAAAAAAAAAACTTACCATGGGCTGGGCACGGTGGCTTACGCCTGTAATCCCTTTGGGAGGCCAAGGCAGGCGGATCATGAGGTCAGGAGATGAAGACCATCCTGGCTAACATGGTGAAACCCCGTCTCTACTAAAGATACAAAAAAATTAGCCAGGCGTGGTGGTGGGCACCTGCAGTCCCAGCTACTCAGGCATGAACCCAGGAGGTAGTGCTTGCAGTGAGCTGAGATCGCACCACTGCACTCCAGCCTGGGCGACAGAATGAGACTCCGTCTCAAAAAAAAACTTCCCATGGCCGGCCACGGTGGCTCACACCTGTAATCCCAGCACTTTGAGAGGCCGAAGTAGGTGGATCACCTGAGGTTGGGAATTCAAAACCAGCCTGACCAACATGGAGAAACCCTGTTTCTACTAAAAATATAGTATTAACCGGGAATGCTGGCGCATGCCTGTAATCCCAGCTACTTGGGAGGCTGAGGCAGGAGGATCACTTGAACGCAGGAGACGGAGGGTGCGGTAAGCCAGTATTGCGCCATTGTACTCCAGCCTGGGCAACAAGAGTGAAACTCCGTCTCAAAAAAAAAAAAACTTCCCATAAAGTCACACAAATAAGCAACAACATTTTCATTTAAACTAGGAGGCGAGTGTCAGGACAGAACCACCAAAAATGTGCTCCCAGGGTAGCCAATCAGAGGCAGGAGAGGCAAATGGCTGCTTGTGGCATCGGGGCAACCTTTTGGAAGCATGCTATTTAATTTGGCCATGTGGCATGGTAGGGAAAGCATTTCAGGCTAAGGAAATAATGTGAAGCACAGGGGAAAGAAATCCCAAAGTATGGAAGGGAGCAGGAACAGGATTGTAGGGTGCTTGAAAGGCGTTGGTGAGAAATGAGGCTCATTCACCTGTGGGTGGGACCAGGTCACAGAGGAGGTTCTGGGTGGCCTTGGCCAATCTCATCATAGGGGAGCTTTTGGATGCACATATTTCTACCCATGCTAACCCTGCTGTCCACTCAGCGGATCCTAGAACCAGATGACTTCCTGGATGACCTCGATGATGAAGACTATGAAGAAGATACTCCCAAGCGTCGGGGAAAGGGGAAATCCAAGGTGAGGGGCCAGCATGCTACCTGCATCTTGGGACAGGGTGGCCTAGGGAATTCCTTGTTTTATTTCAAGTGAGATTAGCAGCCACTTCCCAAAGAGTCTAACTCCTCAGGCCCAGCTACCACAATAAGGGTGTCTCTTTGCTCTTCTTGGCAGGGTAAGGGTGTGGGCAGTGCCCGTAAGAAGCTGGATGCTTCCATCCTGGAGGACCGGGATAAACCGTATGCCTGTGACAGTGAGTGCCTCACAAGTGGGTGGGTAGACCTTGCCTTGGACCCAGCTCCTGCTCAGGCTATGAGAGGAGGGAGGGTTATGTTTTTGCCCAGAGTATTAAAACAAACCTGGGTTCTTGTCCTGCCTGCTGACTGCTTCCGTCTGAGACCCCTGGGAGGCCTGGGGCCCTGCTATATGACGGGTGGGACCTGCATGCTCTGGGAAAGATTTCTGCCATCTTCTGGGGTGGGGTTGCTTGTGGGGGCCACAGCAGGCAGGGTTGGCCTCTCAACAGACGGCCTGCAGGTCTCCTGGCCTCAGTTAAGCCAGGGCCCCAGGGGTCTGACACTGAGTTTTTCAACATCTGTTCTCTTTTTCTTTCTCTCTGCCTTGCCCCGCTTCTGTCCCTCCACCCTGGGAGCACCATCGCCGCTGGGGTTTCTCTCTCGTTTGCTCCGCTTTCCTGCTGATGCTGCTCCTGTCTCAAGTGTATCAAGGCCTTCTTCTCATGACTTTTCTTTCTGTCTTTCAGATAGTTTCAAACAAAAGCATACCTCGAAAGCGCCCCAGAGAGGTAGCTCTCTCAACTTTTCAGACTTGTGGTTTTCCTGTCCCTTTTTCCCTCTTCCCTTGTTCCTCCTGCCTTTCTCATTTCCTGGGATGCTAGCTTTAAAATCTCTGGAATGGCATGGGGGTAGGAGCAGTGGAACTTCTGCTGTGCTGTACTCCTCAAAGTCCTGGAGGCTGCCTTTACCACTGCTTGTCTCCCACAAACCTACTCCTAGAGCTGCTCAGCCCAGTGCATGGGGTGGCTTCAGAAGCATTATCAGGAGCCCATTACAATCAGACCCTTCCGCTCCCTCCCCAGATCAGGCACCTGGTGGTCAGCTCATGTTCCCCACTGCCCCACCACCTCCTGCCATCCTCTCTCCCCATTCCTTTCCTGCTGGCCCCCTTGCCCTTCTTGGTATTACCTGTCAAGATGACAAAATGCCTCGTGGGGATCTGCTTTCCTTGCTGATTGGCAGGCCTGGGCAGGGCAATTATGTGGGAGTGTGTTTGAATTTCTCTGGGGACAACTGCCCAACTGGCTTCATTGATAGGATATCCCCAAGAAACCCACCCCTGCTTGTTTACGCACATTCAGAGGAGATGGGCTCCGTGGTCTGTGTGGGGTAGCATGAGCCTCCCACGTTTACTGATGGGTAAAAACGTTTGGAGTTTTATCCGCTTTTCCCCCTTCCTGCCACACCAAAGACTTATAGGAATATCCTTCCCTTTCCTGACCTGGAGCGTCCCAGACTGTTACTATATCCCAGAGCAACTAACTAGTGATGGGGCGAGGGCTAAGCCCCCAAAAGTCAACATGGAAGAGCAGTGGTGGCCATGGGGTTGGAGTTTAGGAGGTAAAAGAGTCCCAGAGGCTAGAGAGCCCCAGGGCTTGATGCTCGTGGCTGAGGGAAAGGGGCCATCACTCAAGGCCTGTCCCACAGTAGAGCTGCTAGGGGAAGGGATGGTTGCCCTCTGCCTCAGGTGGAGCCCCCACAGTTTGCAGGGGTGGGGACATGTTACTCTTGTATCCTAACACCTTTCTCTGCAATCTTCTCCCCACTCAGTTTGTGGAAAACGTTACAAGAACCGACCAGGCCTCAGTTACCACTATGCCCACTCCCACTTGGCTGAGGAGGAGGGCGAGGACAAGGAAGACTCCCAGCCACCCACTCCTGTTTCCCAGAGGTCTGAGGAGCAGAAATGTAAGCTGAGGTGTCAGAAGTGGTGGGCAAGCAGAAGTTGGCCTGGTTATGAAAACCACTCCTTGCATGGGTGTTGAGTGCCTCAGGGACCCCATGGGCGTCATCAAAAGTCTTTCTCTCTGCAGCCAAAAAGGGTCCTGATGGATTGGCCTTGCCCAACAACTACTGTGACTTCTGCCTGGGGGACTCAAAGATTAACAAGAAGACGGGACAACCCGAGGAGCTGGTGTCCTGTTCTGACTGTGGCCGCTCAGGTACTGCCTCCCGTGAAGGCTGCTGCTGTGCCCAGTCCCCAAGGGGCTCTTGGCTTGCTGGCCTCTAGTGCTGTCATAACCAGCCCACCTCACTTTACCTAACCAAGAGAAGATGTAGCCACAAGCAGGAGCTCTTCTCTTCCCCCTGCATTTCCAACTGTCTGTCTCACTCACTTCCCCCACTACAGGGCATCCATCTTGCCTCCAGTTTACCCCCGTGATGATGGCGGCAGTGAAGACGTACCGCTGGCAGTGCATCGAGTGCAAATGTTGCAACATCTGCGGCACCTCTGAGAATGACGTGTGTATCCCCGCCCCCTCCTCAGCATGGCTCCTTCTGGGCTTTTACTGCTGTTTGCACAGTTCCCTCTAAAGTGAGCTTTCTCTTTTTAAAAAGGGAGCAAGATCCCTCCTACATGCCACATGCCCCTCCCTAGCATCTCAGTCAGAACTCTGATTTGTTGCCAGATAATATATACATTGAGTGCTGATTTTATGTCAGACACTGTTCTAGGCACTAAAGATACTAAAGACAAACAAGGTCCCTGCCTCATGAGATTTACATTCTTACAGGAACAACAATAAGCAAGGATGTGAGATTTTTGTATAATGTGCCATGAAAAAAATGAAACCAGTAATGTGGCAGAGAATAATTGCATAAGTGATTTATTTTGATGGTGAGGTATGGCTCTTCTGGGAGGGGGATGCTGGTGTTGAAATTTTGGTGATACCAAGGAGCCAGTCAAGAAGATTTGGAGGTAGAGCAGTCCTAGGAAAGGAGCAGCCAGTGCCAAGGCCTTATAGTGGACAAGCCAAATGATAGGGCATGGGAGAGGATGGCGGGGGATGAGATGAGAGAGGCAAGCACTGCCAGATCTGTGGGGCCTTGGATTTTATTCTAGGTACAATAGGACACTGTCAAAGGGTTTTAATCAGGGAAGTGACATGGTTATTTATGTATGTATTTATTTATTTATTTTATTTATTTATTTTTTTGAGACGGAGTCTTGCTGTGTCGCCCAGGCTGGAGTACAGTGGCACGATCTTGGCTCACTGCAACCTCTGCCTTCCGGGTTCAAGCGATTCTCCTGCCTCAGCCTCCCAAGTAGCTGGGATTACAGACATGTGCCACCACATCTGACTAATTTTGTATTTTTAGTAGAGATGGGGTTTCTTCATGTTGGCCAGGCTGGTATTGAACTCCTGACGTCCGGTGATCCGCCTGCCTCAGCCTCCCAAAGTGCTGGGATTATAGGTGTGAACCACCACGCCCGGCTGTTTATTTATTCTTTATGTATTTATTTATTTATTTTGAGACAGAGTCTCTCTGTCACCCAGGCTGGAGTGCAGCGATGCAATCTTAGCTCACTACCACTTCTCCCTTTAGGCTCAAGCAATCCAATCCTTCCACCTCAGCCTCCCAGGTAGCTGGGACCACAGATGCACACCACCATGCCTGGCTTCTTTTTTTTATATTTTTGATAGAGACAGGGTCTTGCCATATTGCTGAGCTGGTCTCAAACTCCTGAGCTCAAGCAATCCTCCCACCTTGGCCTCTCAAAGTGCTGGGATTACAGGCAGGAACCCACCATGTTTGGTATTGTCTTATATTTTATTTTATTTTTTATTTATTTATTTCAAGATGGAGTTTTACTGTTGTCACCCAGGCTGGAATGCAGTGACACAATCTCGGCTCACTGCAACCTCTGCCTCCAGGTTCAAGCAATTCTCCTGTCTCAGCCTCTCAAGTAGCTGGGATTACAGGCGCCTGCCACCACGCCTGGCTAATTTTTAGTAGAGACCGGGTTTCACCATGTTGGCCAAGCTTGTCTCGAACTCCTGACCTCAGGTGATCTACCTGCCTCAGCCTCCCAAAATGGTGGTATTACAGGCGTGAGCCACCGCGCTTGGCCCTTGTCTTATATTTTTAAAAGAAGACTTTGGCTGCTGTGTGGAGGGTAGACTGTAGGGACAAGGATGGAGGCTTATGCATATAATCCTAACACTTGAGAGGCTGAAGCGGGAGGATCACTTGAGCCCAGGAATTCAGAACCAGCCTGAGCAACATAGGGAGACCCTGTCTCCACAAAAAAAATTAAAACTTAGTCAGGTGTGGTGGCACACATGTTAACCCCAGCTGCTTGGCAGGCTGAGGTGGGAGGATCACTTGAACCCAGGAGTTTGAGGCTGCAGTGAGCCACGATCACACCACCACACTCCAGCCTGGGCAACAAAGCGAGACCTTGTTTCAAAAAGAAATAGTCACTGGGCACGGCATCTCACACCTGTAATCCAAGCACTTTGGGAGGCTGAGGTGGGAGAATTGCTTGAGCCTGGGAATTGAGGACCAGCCTGGGCAACATAAGGAGACCTTGTCTCTCCAGAAAAATTCAAAAATTAGCTGGTGTGGTTGTGTGTGCCTATAGTCCCAGCTACTTGAGGCTGAGGTAGGAGGATCACTTGGCCCAGGAGGTCAAGGCTGCAGTGAGCTGTGATTGCACCACTGCACTCCAGCCTGAGTGACAGCAATACCCTGTCTCAAAAAAATATACCTATAGAGCTTGGGCTTTAGGAAAAAAAAAAAAAAACTGGAGGCGATTTGATCGATTAGGAGCTCTGAAAGGACTCAAGTGAGAGATGACAGTGACTGGATCTGCGGTAGAGAGGGACAGCGTGGTTCCTACATAAGATTCCTGCATCTGTTCTTACCTGCTACCTACCCCTCTTGGAAATAGCCATGTCACAGAAGCCTTCCCACTTCCTGTAGTGGCCTGAGGCACATCAGTCATTCAATCCCCATCCTCTTCCCTCTTGCCTACTTCAGGACCAGCTGCTCTTCTGTGATGACTGCGATCGTGGCTACCACATGTACTGTCTCACCCCGTCCATGTCTGAGCCCCCTGAAGGTAAGTTGCCCAGATCTTTTACTCAGAACAATTATTTTATTAGTTACTTGGAAAATACTGAGTTCTGTGTTCTTTATGTTATCACTTACATATTCTTCCAACTTAGGGAGTAAAGCCCCTTGCCTTGGCTCAGTTTAGAATGCCTTCCTAACATTTCAACTTAAAGGGTTTAGTGTTTGCACATTATCAGCTACATTTACAACAGAAAATCCACAGCCCAGAAGAAAGCAGATGCTGAGCCGAGATCAGTCACCCAGAAGGAATGATTGATTTTCTTCCAACCAGTCATGGAAACTCAAGTGGTAGATTATCTGATGTGAAGCTTCTACAGTCAACTCTTGAAATTTGATGGATTTGAGCATTTATTTCCTATCCCTTCCCCTTCTGAATTGGGAAGGGACTTGACTTTGGAGCCTGAATTCTCCCATAACTTAGAGTAATAATGGTCCAAGTTTATGGAAGCTATTCACTGAAACCAGTGGTGGCACCAAGAATTGGTTGCATCTCCACAAGTCCCCTTCCAGCTGGATTTCTGTGCATAAACTCCTCCTGTACAGAAATTCAGGAGCTTACTCAGAACACAAATGCCCAGGAGCTGTTACTGTGCACAAAGGATGTGGGCCAGCATTACAGGCAAGAGAAAGTGTTTCATTGTGTGATGTAAGCTGACTTGTAACATATTGGTCAAACTGCTGTCACCCCTCTAGAGAATGAGGCCACTGACAAAGTCTGAGAGTCCTTTAACAGCTGCAGGGGAGTACTCAGCTTCTGTCAGGCCCAGTTTATGAATCTGCTTTGGGGAGAAGTCGCGTGTTTATGTTTTGTTTTTAACCATCATACAGACTATCTATATTACAAAATGGCTTTCCTATTAAAGTTCCGTGGGACATTGAGGTGGTGGAGAGCTGCGGGCCCGAGCGTCCTCACTGGAGTGTTAAGGCAGCTGAGGAGCAACCCCTGGAAGTATCAGATGTTCTAGGTTCTAAGTCAGGGTCAACAAGCTACAAGCTACAACCTATGGGCCACATCCAGCCACAGCCAGCTTAAACAGCTTGCAAGCTATTTCTTTTTTTTTCTTTTCTTTCTTTTTAATTTTTATTTTTTGAGACAGTGTGTTGCTCTGTTGCCCATGTTGGAGTGGAGTGGCATGACCTCAGCTCACTGAAACCTCCGCTCCCCTGGGCTCAGGTAATCTGGTAATCCTCCCACCTCAGCCTCCTGAGTAGCTGGGACTACAGGCATGCCATCACACCCGGCTAATTTTTGTATTTTTAGTAGAGACAGTGTTTTGCCATGGTGCCCAGGCTGGTCTCGAACTCCTGGGCTCAAGTGATCTGCCCGCCTCAGCCTCCGAAAGTGCTGGGATTACAGGTGTGAACCACTGCGCCTAGCCTGAAAAAAAAAATCCCCTTAAAATGTAAAAACTGGGCCAGGCGCGGTGGCTCAAGCCTGTAATCCCAGCACTTTGGGAGGCCGAGACAGGCGGATCACGAGGTCAGGAGATCGAGACCATCCTGGCTAACACGGTGAAACCCTGTCTCTACCAAAAAAATACAAAAAACTAGCCAGGCGAGGTGGCGGGCGCCTGTAGTCCCAGCTACTCGGGAGGCTGAGGCAGGAGAATGGTGTAAACCTGGGAGGCGGCGCTTGCAGTAAACTGAGATCCGGCCACTGCACTCCAGCCCGGGCGACAGAGCGAGACTCTGTCTCAAAAAAAAAAAAAAAAAAAATTTAAAAACTGGCTGGGTGCTGTGGCTCACCTCTGTAATCCCAGCACTTTGGGATCTGTTGAGCCCAGGAGTTCAAGACCAGCCTGGGCAGGATGGCAAAACCCTGTCTTTACTAAAAATACAGAAATTAGCTGGGCGTGGTGCTGTGCACTTGTAATCTCAGCTACTAGAGAGGCTGAGGCAGGAGAATTGCTTGAACCTGGGAGGCAGAGGTTGGAGTAAGCTGAGATCATGCTACTGCACTCCAGCCTGAGCAACAGAGCGGAAACTCTTGTTTTGACAAAAAATAATAAAGGGGGGGCCGGGCGTGGTGGCTCAAGCCTGTAATCCCAGCACTTTGGGAGGCCGAGACGGGCGGATCACGAGGTCAGGAGATCGAGACCATCCTGGCTAACACAGTGAAACCCCGTCTCTACTAAAAATACAAAAAATGAGCCGGGCGTGGTGGCGGCGCCTGTAGTCCCAGCTACTCGGGAGGCTGAGGCAGGAGAATGGCATAAACCCGGGAGGCGGAGCTTTCAGTGAGCCGAGATCGCGCCACTGCACTCCAGCCTGGGCGACAGAGCGAGACTCCGCCTCAAAAAAAAAAAAAATAATAATAAAGGGAGTTTAAAAAAAAAGAAAAAAAGATGTGCATGAGACTATATGTGGCTCACAAACGCTAAAATATGTAACACTCTGGCTCTTTACAGAAAAGTTTGCCAACCTTATTGACCTTTGGGTTAGAAAGGACTTACATTTTTGAGTCACATGTTTCTGAAGAGCTGATAAAAGCTGTGGATCCTTTCCCCTAGAATAATGTCCACATGCACATATGTATAATTTTGCTTATCGTTTCAAGGCATTAAGGACTAATTTTATTCAAAAAAATTAGAAGAATTCAGCCATAGTAAATATTAATAAACAAGGAATGAACCAATTGTTTTTCTTAAGGGACAATTATTTTGTGTTTTTTCATGAAACTACACAAGTCTTAAAACTGAGGTAGCGGCCGGGCGCGGTGGCTCAAGCCTGTAATCCCAGCGCTTTGGGAGGCCGAGACAGGCGGATCACGAGGTCAGGAGATCGAGACCATCCTGGCTAACACGGTGAAACCCTGTCTTTACCAAAAAAATACAAAAAATTAGCCAGGAGAAGTGGCGGGCGCCTGTAGTCCCAGCTACTCAGGAGGCTGAGGCAGGAGAATGGCGTAAACCCGGGAGGCGGAGCTTGCAGTGAGCTGAGATCTGGCCACTGCACTCCAGCCTGGGCGACAGAGCAGGACTCCGTCTCAGAAAAAAACTGAGGTAGCTTGACAAACTTCTGTCTTCCCAGGCCCTCTTCATACTCCCAGAGCTTCTGATTTAATAGGGCCAAGAGGGCCTGGGCACTGGTATTCTGAAGTCCTCTAGATGATGATTTCTTTCATCTCCATTGAGGAGGATATTTCACAATATTTGAAGACTTAGAGGTTTATCCCAGCTCAGGAAACCATGGAACTTTCCTGCCGCAGAGCATCCCTCATCCTACCTGTAGCTGATCCTGCTATAGAGATGGGGTGTCAAGAGCAGAGGAATTGCAAGCAGATAGGGATTGTGTGGGACCCATCCTGACCCCATGTTGCTTCTCTGCAGGAAGTTGGAGCTGCCATCTATGTCTGGACCTGTTGAAGGAGAAAGCTTCCATCTACCAGAACCAGAACTCCTCTTGATGTGGCCACCCCCCTGCTCCCCGACATATCTAAGGCTGTTTCTCTTCTCCACTTCATATTTCATACCCATCTTTCCCTTATTCCTCCTCTCCTTCACAAGTCCAGAGAACCTTGGGGTGGTTGTGCCAGCCTGCCTTTGGCAGCTGCAAGCTGAGGTGGCAGCTCTGACCACCTCTGGCCCCAGGCCCTCAGGGAGAAAGGAGCAACACACTGCCCCTAGGCGTACGTGTGGCCCAGTTTCTCTCTGCTCTCCATTAAGTGCATTCACTCTGCTTGCCTTGGGCCCAGGCCCTGGTGATCACAGGGTTCAAACAGTGTCCTCCTAGAAAGAGTGGGAGAGCAGCTCACTTCTCTCTGTTCTTCCTCCACTCTGGTCTCCAGAGTTTTCCCATCCCCCAGAGGCAAGCCAGGCCAGGGAGCTGGGAGCAAGCAAGCTGAGGCCACGTCCACAAGGAGCTTTCCATGCCCCTGTGCCGCATAGCCTCACCTCTTTCCTCCAGAGTGGCTCTCTGCGGCCCTCTGTTCCTGCTACAGAGGGTTCTTTGCTGGAGTCAGGATGTTCTCAGTCACCCTCCTGGCTCTGCCCTGTCCCACTCCACCCTACCCCAGGGGGAACAGCAGCTTCACCTTGTTACTCCCAGTGCTCTCTTGGCTCACTCTTATGGGCGGTCTCCAGTGACTGAAGCATTCCCTACCCTTGGAATTTCTCATCTTCTGCCTCCCTTCTTATTCCTTTTGGCTTTGTGGGGAGAGGGGAAGGATCAGGGGGCCAGGCCAGCAGCTCGGGGGCTACAGGGAGATGGATAATGTGCCTGTTTTTTAACACGACAAAAAAGCCTACCTCCAAAATCCCCTTTTTGTTCTTCCTGGACCTGGGCATTCAGCCTCCTGCTCTTAACTGAATTGGGAGCCTCTGCCACCTGCCCCGTGTATGCTGGCTCTCAGCTCATGGGGAAGCCACATAGACATCCCTTTCTTCCCTTGCACGCTCGCTAGCAGCTGATAAGGTCTTCACACCCTGATTCCTCAAGTTTTCTGCTTAGTGGCACTGACATTAAGTAGTGGGGAGACAGTCCATGCCAGGACACCCTGGAGTAGCCTTCCCCGTTGGCCGCGGGCAGGCCCTAACTCACTGTCGCTTTGGAGTTGAGGTGTCTTTTTTTTCTTTCTTTAGTTCCTGTATTCTAAACATTAGTAAAAATAAATGTTTTTACACAGAGCCCTCTGCTGGATGGTTTATCTCCTGCCTCTCCATTAAGAAGGCCATTTCATGTTAAGATTTCCATGATGGTGTTTTTTTTTAAAAAAAAAAAGTTTTGAAATACAGCTTTTTTCCCCCAAATTAAAATTTTTTTGTGGAACCCCAATATGTAAAGCAAATATAAAATTGGTTATTTTGTTAGTCTTAAGTTATTACATAAATTCAAGTTTATAACAATTATTTGTTATAAAGAACAATGAAGCTGTTTTGATCAATACAAAATTTGGGTTAAAATCAACTTTAACATCCATTTTTGTGTTTCAGTTGGTTTGGAGAAAATTCTGTTAGTCTTGGATACATAGATGGAAGTGGTGACAGGTTTGTAACAGTTGACCTTGCAATCTCAGACATTTAAAACAGGACCAGAAGTTTATATAATCAATAAGCAAACTAATGGCATCACCATGGGACACACAGAAGTTCTTGCAGGAGCAGGGTCTGTGTGGCTTCAGTTGCCTGCAGTGCTCCCAGGCCAGAGCAAGTGCCCGAGGGCCTGAACTGCCCGCAGTGCAGCCCTGCAGCCTTTCCCAGGGCACGTTGATGTGCACAAAGTAAGTTTCCCTGAAGACAAAGTGAACATGTTGACAGCTTACATGGCAGCATATATGTCCTGAGTGTGTGTTTTAGAAGTCCAACTACTGTTTTTATGTTTTTAAAGGAAATATTTGAATCAAGCAGTTACGGGCCCCCTGAAGTATCCTTTTTTCTAGAACATTCTGAAAGTCATCCTTGCCTATGGAAAGCCTAGGCCTACCTGCACTGTTATGTTCAGTAAATAAGCAGGGTGCTCTGGGCTGGGGATTGTGTGAGGAGCAGAGCGCAGCCCGTCCTCATGCTTTTCCACTGAAGTAGGCCAGGCGGAGAGGGAGTAAAGCAATGAATGCTCTTTGGCGGCTGAGTAGTCCAAGAGCCAGAAAAGAAATGTTCAAATTAAGAAGGCTATAGCAGGCCAAAATGAGGAAATTTGGGGTTTGCGGGAGGTGGGATTTGAGATGGGTCTTGGAGAGTTGGACTGTGTCGGCCGATAGGATGGGGTTGCGGACGGAAGCCTGTGAGGAAGGCAGAGGATGCGGAGCTGTGAGCGCAGGGAGTAGCGAGGCTGGAGAGCAGCTGGGCTGCGGATCAAGACGTCTGCGTTTAATTAGGGACTGAAGGTTAGCAGGGAAGGGAACGATACCAGATCTTGAATTTAAGAACTTGAATCTTGTAAAGTACCAAATCTAATAAAAATTAGTCCTTAGTCGTCCTAAATCAGAACTGGCCCAGGCATACAGTGTTTCTGTGGCCGACAGACGAGCCAGCGCTGTCCATGGTAACCAGCTTTTGTGTGGCTTAAAGCTTGCATCCATTTTCTCCTTTCATCGTTTTCCGAAAACAACTCCGTGAGGGCCGTTAGCCCTGCTTGGTAGACGAAGAAGCCGAGGCGGCCTAGGGTCACGGCCAGGGAGCCTTTGGGACGCCAAGTCAGCTCGGTGGTCCTCATGCCGCCTACAAGGCTCGTCGGGCCCTCGAGGTCCGCGGCTACTGGAGGCGCCCGGGGATGTCCTGCAGGTTCCTGGCTCCGCCTCCCGCCCCTCCTCGCTAGAAGCTCCGCCCCCAGGGGGCTCGACGAACCGCCACTTCCGCGGCGTCCATTGAAACTTGGCCGGGGGAGGGACGGGGCGCCACTGAGGGCCAATCTGCTTGGGCCGGGGCGGGGCTGCAGCGGGTGGGTGCAGAAGGGCCGCACCGCGGACTTCGGAGCCGGGAGAGAGCCCGGCGCGGGCGGCGCGCACGGGGCCCTGCTGTGCGCGCGCCCGCCCGCCGCCCGCGCAGCCCCTCGGCCCGCTGTGCCCTCGGGGTCGTGGCGCCCATCCCTCCCCTGTTCTGCTGTCGCCGCCCGGACAGGGGCTCGGGAGCCGGGCTAGGGGCAGGGGCTGGAGCCGCGGGACCAGCGCCTGAGGTGGGTGCGGAGCGGGAGGCCGGGCGGGCGGGCGCCTGGGGCCACCCCGCCGACAGACTCCGGGTCGTGGGGGAGTGACCGGCCAGGGCGCGGAGCCCGGCTGCCGGCCTGCCTGGGTTCAGGCGATAGTCCCGGCGCCCTGGGACCCTCCCAGGCGACCACCCTCCCAGCGGGGACACCCCGCCCCTCCGCTGCCTGCAGCCTCCTCAGGCCTCCCGCCCTTTGTCGCTCGTGCACCTGCGCCCTCGGCCCTGCCCTCTCGCTCCCCTCAGGGCGGACCCTCGCCCAGCCTCCCTTTCAGGACCCGGCACCAAATTAGCCTCGCTCCTTCAGACCCCCTCTGTCCCCTTTGTCGTCTGTACACCTGTCACCTCAACTCTGTGTGCATCCACCCACCTCCCCGCCCCCAGCGGCGTCATCTGAATACAGCCCAGGCCGCCTCCCACTCCCTGCCGGGGGCTCCTCCCCTGCTGCCCCGTAGCCCACACCTGCCCCCTCGGCCCCAGCCCCAGGCCCTCCCCCATCCGTGCGCCTTTGTTATCTCTGCAGCTGTCCCCTCCACTCTTCATCCTTCTCCCCCAGTGAGGCCAGACCCCAGCCCAGACTTCCCTGTCCTTCTGACCGGAGAGACCCCCCTCCCCAGCTCTGCCCTGGCATCCTGGGGACGGGGCCAGCTGGCTTCCACTCGGCCTAGCCACTTTCTGCCTCTTCCGGCGGGTCCAGTCTCCCCTGGTGCCTGCGCACGTCCTCATCTAATCTCTTTTCCCTCCTGCGCTCCTCTCCTAGCCCTCCCGGCCTCAGCTTACTCTACCCGCTCATTCTTTCCTTCCCGCACAGGTGCCCCGGAGAGGCCATGGAGCTGAGCAGCAAGAAGAAGCTTCACGCCCTGTCCCTGGCCGAGAAGATCCAGGTGCTGGAACTCCTGGATGAGTCCAAGATGTCCCAGTCGGAGGTGGCCCGGCGCTTCCAGGTTTCCCAGCCCCAGATCTCGCGCATCTGCAAGAATAAGGAGAAGCTACTGGCGGACTGGTGCAGCGGCACAGCCAACCGAGAGCGCAAGCGCAAGCGGGAGTCCAAGTACAGCGGGATCGACGAGGCTCTGCTCTGCTGGTACCACATTGCCCGGGCCAAGGCCTGGGACGTGACGGGGCCCATGCTGCTCCACAAAGCCAAGGAGCTGGCCGATATCATGGGCCAGGACTTCGTGCCCAGCATCGGCTGGCTGGTCCGCTGGAAACGCCGAAACAACGTCGGCTTTGGGGCCCGCCATGTTCTTGCTCCTTCATTCCCCTCTGAGCCACCTCCCCCAGGCCTCACATCCCAGGCTCAGCTGCCTCTTTCCCTAAAAGACTTCTCTCCAGAGGACGTGTTTGGCTGTGCTGAATTGCCCTTACTGTATCGGGCAGTGCCCGGCAACTTGGGTGCATGTGATCAAGTACAAGTGCTGCTGTGTGCCAACAGCAGGGGCACCGAGAAGCGGCAGATATTGCTGGGGGGGCTCCAGGCTGCCCCGAGATGCTTCTTTGGGGTCCGCAGTGAGGCTTTGCCTGCCTCCTATCACCCTGACCTGGGCGTCCCCTGGTTAGAGTGGTTGGCACAGTTTGACCGGGACATGGGACAGCAGGGCCGACAGGTGGCTTTGCTGCTGGCTGCCCGAGTGGTGGAGGGACTGGCAGGCCTGCCTGGGCTCTACTACGTGAAGCTCTTGCCTCTGGCCGCCTCTAGCACCACGCCTCCCCTGCCCAGCTCAGTGGTCCGGGCCTTTAAGGCCCATTACCGACACCGGCTGTTGAGCAAACTGGCTGCCATCCAAAGCGACAGGGATGGCACCTCGCTGGCTGAGGCCGCGGCGGGCATCACCGTGCTGGACGCCTTGCACGTGGCGTCTGCCGCCTGGGCCAAGGTGCCGCCTCAGCTCATTTTCAGCAGCTTCGTTCAGGAAGGGCTGGCTCCTGGCAAAACGCCCCCGTCCTCGCACAAAGCCTCTGAGATGCCACCAGTTCCCGGCGGGCTGAGCCTAGAGGAGTTTTCCCGCTTTGTGGACCTGGAGGGTGAGGAGCCAGGGCCTGGAGTGTGTAAAGAGGAGACAGGCACCGAAGACGAGGAGAGGGACAGAGAGGGTGCCTTTGAGCCCCCGCCCACGAAAGCTGATGCCCTCCAGGCCCTGGGCACCTTGAGGAGGTGGTTTGAGTGCAACAGCACTTCTCCTGAGCTGTTTGAAAAATTCTACGACTGTGAGGAGGAGGTGGAGCGGCTTTGCTGCCTATGAAGGCACCTTTGCTGCTTGCCAGAGCCCCTCCTCTCCTGTTTCCCATGGAAACGGCCTCTTCAGAAGGCAGATCCGGGCTGTCTCTTTCCTGTGGAAATAGAACTGTCATAAAGGTGTAGAAGGGAGAGAAGTTGGGACACCAAGTCTGAGCTTGGAATGGCAGTCGTCCAAGCCCCAGGAAGAGAGCTCTAAAGATGGGGCTTCAAGGGTAGGAATCCAGGCTACTTAGTTTCCTTGCTTGAAAGTTATAGAGCCTTGGCCGGGCGCGGTGGCTCAAGCCTGTAATCCCAGCACTTTGGGAGGCCGAGACGGGCGGATCACGAGGTCAGGAGATCGAGACCATCCTGGCTAACACGGTGAAACCCCGTCTCTACTAAAAATACAAAAAAACTAGCCGGGTGAGGTGGCGGGCGCCTGTAGTCCCAGCTACTCGGGAGGCTGAGGCAGGAGAATGGCATAAACCTGGGAGACAGAGCTTGCAGTGAGCTGAGATCCGGCCACTGTACTCCAGCCTGGGTGACAGAGCGAGACTCCGTCTCAAAAAAAAAAAAAAAAAAAAAGAAAGTTATAGAGCCTTAGAAAGGGAGTTAGTCTAGAGGCGGGCGCTTAGAAAGCTGGAGTGTGGGCTTTTTGGACAGACTTCTTCCTTGAACTCTGTTAAAAACAGTTCTGCTTCTGGAAATAAAGTTTTTAATCAGATAAGAGGCCAGGGTGTTATTTTCGTGGGAGAAGGGTAAAAATTTTCCATTCAGATTTAGAAAATTAATTGCTGATGGTCACTGCGGTGCAGCTGTCTGTCCATGAGCAGTAGGGATCCTCCTCTTCCGGATATTCAACAGCAAGGACTCTCAGGGCACGGGCACTGCTTGTGGGCTACCCTCCTGAGAAGGAAGCTCCAGGACAGACAGATCCCAGCTACTGCCCCAGAGAAGCTGCAGCTCCAACAGTTCCAATAGCTCTCAGATTGTGTGGGGTTGGGCAGGCTACGGACATGTCAGGGAAACAGAAAGGAGCTGGAATTGGAATGGAATAGTCATTCATTCTTTTTTTTTTCATTTGCTCAATTCACAATATCACTTCAGCAAGGCATCCTATGTGAACAAGTTGCAAAGATGGTGTCTCTGCTGGGCAGAACCTTGCAGCCCATGACAGTGGAGTGTGATTAAGGCTGTAATAACGGCTGTTCAGAGTGCCTGGCCCCACAGAGCTAGGGAGACTCCAGGGGGTGGCGAGCTTTGAGCTGCAATTTGAAGGGTGTCCCAGACCAAGGGACAGCATGCGCAGAGTCTGACTGGAGTGAAGGAGCACAGTGTGCTGGGGCGGGGGCAGGCAGTTCTGCCAGGGCATGGCATACTTGCGGAGGTAGGGGCGGAGTGCAAGGAGAGACCTGGAGGGTAGGAAGGGCCTTTAGCCAACCAAGCTTAGGGGTAGGACTGAAGGGGTGGCCTGCTCCTCTACACCTGTGGGCGTTTCTCCTTAGGTGGAACAAGAGACTTGAGAAAAGAAATGAGACACAAAGTATAGAGAAAGAAAAAGTGGGCCCCGGGGACGCTCAGCATACAGAGGACCCACGCCGGCACCGGTCTCTGAGTTCCCTCAGTATTTACTGATCATTATCTTTACCATCTTAGAAGTGGCAAGATAATAGGACCTTCATAGGGAGAAGGTCAGCAGTAAGACATATGAATAAAGTTCTCTGTGACATGAATAAGTTTAAGGAAAAGTGCTGTGCCTTGATATGCATATGCAAACATCTCCATAAACCTTTTTAGTGCATAAAGAGCAGCATTGCCACTAGCACGTCCCACCTTCAGCCCTAAGGCAGTTTTCTCCTTTCTCAGTAAACAGAACATATAATCGGGTTTTACACCGAGATGTTCCATTGCCCAGGGACGGGCAGGAGACAGATGCTTTTCTCTATCTCAACTGCCAAGAGGCCTTCTTTCCTCTTGTACTGGTCCTCCTCAGCACAGACCCTTCACAGGTGTCAGGCTGGGGGACGATCAAGTCTTTCCCTTCCCACGAGGCCATATTTCAGCCTATCACATGGGGAGAAACCTTGGACAATACCTAGCTTTCCTAGGCAGAGGTCCCTGCGACCTTCCGCAGTGTGCTTGTCCCTGGGTACTTGAGATTAAGAGAATGGTGATGACTTTTAACCAGCAAGCTGCCTTCAGGCACTTGTTTAACAAAGCACACCCTGCACAGCTCAAAATCCATTCAACCTTGAGTCACCGCAGCACATGTCTCTTGCAAGGACAGGGTTGGGGGTAGGGTTACAGATTAACAGCATCTCAAATACAGAACAAAATGGAGTCTCTTTTGTCTACTTCTTTCTGTATAGACACAGTAACAGTCCGATCTCTCTTTCTTTTCCCCACAGTGACAATGTAGATAAGCCGGGAGGGCATTATACAAAGTGAAATAAGCCAGGTACAGAAAGACAAATACTGGGCCAGGCTTCCTGCGTGGCTCATGACTGTAATCCCAGCACTCTGGGAGGCAGAGGCAGGTGGATCACCTGAGGTCAGGAGTTTGAGACCAGTCTGGCTAACATGGTGAAACCCCATTTCTACTAGACATATAAAAATTATATAAAACAAATATTGATTTGTTTAAAGGGCCTTAAGAGGAGTGATCCTGTCTATCTTGTTCTGTAACCTATATTGCAGCAATTTTCTATTTCTCCCTCTAGTTTGAAGGCAACTTAGGAACAGGACTGTGTCTTCCTTATCTTTGTTGCCCGGGAGCCTTAGGTGCCATCCGAACATAGAAGGTGTTCATTAGAGGCTTGGAAATACACTGAAATAACACATAACATCTTTGTCCTTCCCTCCCCTGCCTTGGTGTACATGCGGCAACACTTGCAGAATTGGATAGGATTGCCTGGCCTTGATAAAAGCTGAGGTCTGTTGGGAATAGTAGATGCTGCCTTTGCTGCCTCTCTTTCCTTTCTTTTTTTTTTTTTTTTTTTTTTGAGACGGAGTCTTGCTCTGTCGCCCAGGCTGGAGTGCAGTGGCCGGATCTCAGCTCACTGCAAGCTCCGCCTCCCGGGTTTACGCCATTCTCCTGCCTCAGCCTCCCGAGTAGCTGGGACTACAGGCGCCCGCCACCTCGCCCGGCTAGCTTTTTGTATTTTTTAGTAGAGACGGGGTTTCACCGTGTTAGCCAGGATGGTCTCGATCTCCTGACCTCATGATCCGCCCGTCTCGGCCTCCCAAAGTGCTGGGATTACAGGCTTGAGCCACCGCGCCCAGCCCTCTCTTTCCTTTCTATCCTACCTCTTGGGATGTCCAAGCAACTGTGGGAGCTTCCTAACTTACTTGGTCTTGAATTTCCATATTTGCTCCCCATCTCCCCATCTGTTCTTCACACAGCAACTAGAATGAGATGATGATGATGATGATTTGAGACGGAATTTCACTCTGTTGCCCAGGCTGGAGTACAGTGGCGTGATCTCAGCTCACTGCAAGCTCCACCTCCTGGGTTCATGCCATTCTCCTGCCTCAGCCTCCCAAGTAGCTGGGACTACAGGCGCCTGCCACCACGCCTGGCTAATTTTTTGTATTTTTAGTAGAGATGGGGTTTCACCGTGTTAACCAGGATGGTCTTGATCTCCTGACCTCATGATCCACCTGCCTCAGCCTCCTAAAGTGCTGGGTTTACAGGCGTGAGCCACCGCGCCCGGCCTAGAATGAGATTTTTTAAAAACATAAAACATAGGCTAGGCACGGTGGCTCACACCTGTAATCCCAGCACTTTGCGAGGCTGAGGCAGTGGATCACCTGAGGTCAGGAGTTTGAGACCAGCCTGGCCAACATGATGAAACCCTGTCTCTACTAAAAATACAAAAAAATTAGCCGGGCTTGGTGGCGTGTGCCTGTAGTCCCAGCTATTCGGGAGGCCGAGTCTGGAGAATCGGCAGAGGTTGCAGTGAGCTGAGATTGTGCCACTGCACTCCAGCCTGGGTGGCAGAGTGAAACTCTGTCTCAAAAACAAAACAAAACAAAACAAAAACATAGGCTGGGCGCCATGGCTCACACCTGTAATCCCAGCACTTTGGAAGGCCAAGGGATTGCTTGAGACCAGGACTTTGAGACTGGCCTGGCCAAGATAGAGAGAGAGTCTCTCTATAAACAAATTTTTTTTTTTAATTAGCTAGGTGTGGTGTGCACACTTGTATATTTGTAGTACCAGCCACTCAGGAGACTAAGGCATGAGGGTTGCTTAAGCCCAGGAATTTGAGGTGGCAATGGGCTGTGATTATGCCACTGTACTCCAGTCTTGGCACCCAAGTGAGACCCTGTCTCTAAAAAAAAAACAAGAAACCAGAAACACACACATAAAACATATCTTGCGGGGCCAGGCGCGATCGCTCATGTCTGTAATCCCAGCACTTTTGGAGTCTGAGGCGGATGAATCATGAGGTCAGGAGTTTGAGACCAGCCTGACCAACATGGTGAAACTCCATCTCTACTAAAAATTTAAAAAAAAAAAAAAAAAAAATTAGCTGGGCGTAGTGACGGGCACCTTTAGTCCCAGCTACTCGGGAGGCTGAGGCAAGAGAATCGCTTGAACCCAGGCGGCGGAGGTTGCAGTGAGCCGAGATCACGCCACTACACTCCAGCCCTGGCGACAGAGTGAGACTTTGCCTCAAATAAACAAAAACATATCTTGTTCCTCCTTTATCTAAACCACACAGCTCCAACCCACCCCACAAAAAAAAAAAAAAGAAAAGAAAAGAAAAGGCAAACCAACTTCCTATTTTGCTTAGAATGCAATCTAAACACTCCCTGGTGAAAGGCGCCTGTCCACCTCTCTGACATCCTCCCCTCCTTGGCCTCCCTCACTTGCTGCCGTAGGCACTGCTTTCTGTTTCTTAACCCTATGAAGCTGTTTCTAACCATCTGGATTGGTACCCACAGTTCCCTTTGCAGAGAAATCATTCACAACGCAGCTCACAGATCATTTTCCTGACTACGCACCCTGTCACTCACTGACATCATTATTTTATTTTCATCTTGATACCTTTCACTGTCTAAAATGACTGTGCTCATGGATTTAATGTCTATTCTTGCTCTCCCTCTTCTAAAAAGTAAGGGCCTTGGCCGGGCGTGGTGGCTCACGCCTGTAATCCCAGCACTTTGGAAGGCAGAGTCAGGTGGATCACCTGAGGTTGGGAGTTCGAGACCAGCCTGATCAACACTGGAGAAACCTCGTCTCTACTAAAAATACAAAATTAGCCAGATGTGGTGGCACATGCCTGCAATCCCAGCTACTCGGGAGGCTGAGGCAGGATAATGACTTGAACCTGGGAGGCAGAGGTTGTGGTGAGCCAAGATGGCGCCACTGCACTCCAGCCTGGGCAACGAGAGCAAAACTCCATCTGAAAAAACACAGCAAAACAAAACAAGACAAAAAACAAACAACAACAACAAAAAGTAAGGGCCTTGACAGACGGGATCCTCTCTGTCTTATTCACTATTGACGTTACAGTCCCAGAACAGGGCCTGAGCCACAAGCTAAGCGTTCGGGGAATATTGCTTGCATGAGCAGATGAAGTTATCTGCAATTGGGAAATGTCTGCCTTATGACAGCAATTCAAGGAAGAGATTAATTTTGGGTCTTTTTAAAAAAAAAAAAAAAACTCTGGGAAGAGACCAGCTGTAAAGCATTGTGTTATATTCTGCTACTCTGACAGGAGCGGGACACCTGAGGACAGAGAGCTAATCTGTCTGCTCTCTGTTGCTTTGGTAAGACCTGGAGAGATTGTGTATTTTTTTTAGACAGAGTTTCGCTCTTGTTGCCTAGGCTGAAGTGCAATGGCGCGATCTCGACTCACCACAACCTCCACCTCCCGGGTTCAAGGGATTCTCCTGCCTCAGCCTCCCAAGTAGTTGGGATTACAGGCATGCACCACCACGCCCGGCTAATTTCGTATTTTCAGTAGAGACGGGGTTTCTCCACGTTGGTCAGGCTGATCATCAAACTCCCGACCTCAGGTAATCCACCAGCCTTGGCCTCCCAAAGTGCTGGGATTACAGGCGTGAGCCACCACGCCCGGCCTGTAATTTTGATTTCAACATTTAAAAAGAGATGTAGGGCCAGGCGCAGTGGCTCACACCTATAATCTTAGCACTTGGGAGGCCGAGGTGGGCGGATTGTCTGAGGTCAGGAGTTTGAGATCAGCCTGACCAACATAGAGAAACCCCATCTCTACTAAAAATACAAAATTAGCAGGGCATGGTGGTGCATGCCTGTAATCCCAGCTACGCTGGAGGCTGAGGCAGGAGAATTGCTTGAACTTGGGGGCAGAGGTTTGTGGGGAAAAGAAAGAGAGATCAGCCTGTTACTGTGTCTATATAGAAAGAAGTAGACATAAGAGACTCCATTTGTTTCTGTATTTGAGATGCTGTTAATCTGTGACCCTACCCCCAACCTTGTCCTTGCAAGAGACATGCGCTGCGGTGACTCAAGGTTTAATGGATTTTGGGCTGTGCAGGATGTGTCTTTGTTAAACAAGTGCCTGAAGGCAGCTTGCTGGTTAAAAATCCTGCCCGTCCCTGGGCAATGGAAAATCTCAGTGTGAGACCGGATGGTATGCTCTGTTTACTGAGATAGGAGAAAACCGCCTTACGGCATAAGGTGGGACTTGCTGGCGGGACTTGCTGGTGCAATGCTGCTAAGAGGTTTATGGAGATGTTTGCATATGCATATCAAGGCACAGCATTTTCCTTTGAACTTATTCATGTCACAGAGATCTTTATCCATATGTCTTACTACTAATTTCCTCCCTAAAATGATCCTATTGTCCTGCCACTCCCTTATCTTTAAGATGGTAAAGATAATTATCAATAAATACTAAGGGAACTCAGAGACCGGTACCGGCGTGGGTCCTCTGTAAGCTGAGTGCCGGTCCCCGGGCCCACATTTTTCTTTCTCTATACTTTGTCTCTGTGTCCAATTCCTTTTCTCAAGTCTCTCGTTCCACCTAATGAGAAACACCCACAGGTGTGGAGGGGCAGGCCACCCCTTCAAGGTTACAGTGAGCCGAGATCGTGCCATTGCACTCCAGCCTGGGCAACAAGAGCCAAACTCCATCTCAAAAAATAAATAAAATAAAATAAAAAAGAGAGATATGGGCTGGGTGCGGTGGCTCACACCTGTAATACCCAACACTTTGGGAGGCCAAGGCAGGTGGATCACCTGAGGCTGGAAGTTTGAGATCAGTCTGACCAACATGAAGAAACCCCATCTCTACTAAAAATACAAAATTAGCCCAACGTGGTGGCAGGTGCCTGTAATCCCAGCTACTCAGGAGGCTGAGGCAGGAGAATTGCTTGAACCCGGGAGGTGGAGGTGGCGGTGAGCTGAGATCATGCCATTGCACTCCAGCCTGGGCAACAAAAGCAAAACTCCATCTCAAAAACAAACAAACAAACAAACAATAAATAAATAGGCTGGGTGCAGTGGCTCACACCTGGGTAATCCCAGCACTTTGGGAGGCCAGAAGTTTGAGACCAGCCTGACCAACATGGTGAAACCCTGTCTCTACTAAAAATACAAAAATTATCTGGGCATGGTGGCGGATACCTGTAATCCCAGCTACTCGGGAGGCTGAAGCAGGAGAATCGCTTGAACCCGAGAGGCGGAGGCTGCAGTGAGCCGAGATCGTGCCATGCACTCCAGCCTAGGTGACAGAGCAAGACTCTGTCTCAAAAATAAATAAAATAAAATAAAAAGAGATATGTCAGAACTGGAAAAGTTTCAGAAAAGAACAATTTATATGAATTCAGGGTAGAAAAAAATAGACCCTATGAGGAAAGGCTAAATGATTTGGGATCTCAGCCTAGAAAATGGAAGGCCGGCAGGTGGCTTCGTAAGTGTTTGAAAGGGAATCGTTAGTTCAAGCTGCCAGGTGTGGAGGTGGTCAATTAGGACAACGAAGCAAGCTGAAGTAACACAAAAGCTTCTTTTCATTCACTGCAACCTACAAGCAAGAGGCAAAAACAGGTCCCAGCTCCCCAGCGTTCCATTTTACAGAACAGCACGGGACGAGGGTCAGACAGGAACAGTTTCACCGTCAAGGAGTTTCAGAATAAAAAGAATAAAAGCTCCTTGCTCTTTACAGACCTGACCTGAAGTGGACTTTAGGGAGGCAGGGGAGAAGGGCTGGAATGAGAGGTACTGAGTCGAAGCGGAGAAAGGATCTCAGTCATTGCTTCCAGTCAGGAGGTCTTGGTAGAAGCTGTTGGAAACTGCCTCAGCCCAGGTCCCCGAATAGAGGTGCCCGTCTAGGAATGCAGGTGAGCTTAGGAGCAGGGCAGTCTGGGGGCCTGGAGTCTTTGACTGCAACTCTCTCCGGAAATCTGCCATGCACAGGCAATGCACTAAACTGGGGTGGGAGGGCAGCTTCCCTCCATGAGGCCTGCCAGGCAAAATTCTTGTGATTGCCAATGGTGGAGACTGAAAGGTCACCCTTAGGATTTTGGCATGCAGCTTGTATTTTTATTTTATTTATTTATTCTGTTTTTGAGAGGGAGTCTCGCTCTATCTCCCAGGCTGGAGTGCAGTGGCGTGATCTTGGCTCAGTGCAACCTCCACCTCCCAGTTCAAGTGATTCTCCTGCCTTAGCCTCCTGAATAGCTGGGACTACAGGTGCCCACCACCACGCCCGGCTAGTTTTTTATTTTTGACAGAGATGAGGGTTTCACTATGTTGGCCAGGCTGGTCTCGAACGCCTGACCTCAGGTGATCCACCTGCCTCAGCCTCCCAAAGTGCTGGGATTACAGGCGTTAAGTCACCGTGCCCAGCCAGTATTTTTATTTTTATTTATTTATTTATTTATTTATTTTTTGAGACGGAGTCTCACGCTGTCGCCCAGGCTGGAGTGCAGTGGCGCGATCTCGGCTCACTGCAAGCTCCGCCTCCTGGGTTCACGCCATTCTCCTGCCTCAGCCTCCTGAGTAGCTGGGACTACAGGCGCCCGCCACCGCGCCCGGCTAATTTTTTGTATTTTTAGTAGAGACAGGGTTTCACTGTGGTCTCGATCTCCTGACCTTGTGATCCGCCCACCTCGGCTTCCCAAAGTGCTGGGATTACAGGCGTGAGCCACCGCGCCCGGCCTAGAGTATTTTTATTTTTATTTTTTATTTTTGAGACGGAGTCTCATTCTGTCACCCAGGCTGGAATGCAATGGTGCGATCTCCGCTCACTGCAACCTCTGCCTCGTGGGTTCAAGCTATTCTCCTGCCTCAGTCTCCCAAGTAGCTGGGATTACAGATGGGCGCCACTATGCGTGATTAATTTTTGTATTTTTAGTAGAGACAGAGTTTCATCATGTTGGCCAGGCTGCTCTTGAACTCCTGACCTCAAATGATCCACCAACCTTGGCCTCCCAAAGTGCTGGGATTACAGGCAAGAGCCACTGTGCCCAGCCTGCAGCCTGTATTTTTACCAGCTAGAGTGTGTCCAAAGCCCATATCCTTTCCAGGTAAAACCATTTTCTTTTCTTTTTTTCTTTTTTTTTTTTTTTAAGACTGAGTTTCACTTTTGTTGCCCAGGCTGGAGAGCAATGGCAACATCTTGGCTCACTGCAACCTCCACCTCCCAAGTTGAAGAGATTCTCCTGCCTCAGCCTCCTGAGTAGCTGGGATTACAGGCATGTGACACCGCGCCCGGCTAGTGTTTTGTATTTTTAGTAGAGATGGGGTTTCACCATGTTGGCCAAGCAGGTCTTGAACTCTTGACCTCAGGTCATTTACCCACCTCGGCCTCCCAAAGTGCTGGGATTACAGGTGTGAGCCACCACGCCCAGTCAGTAAACCATTTTCTTTTTTTTTTTTTTTTTTTTTTTTGAGACGGAGTCTCGCTCTGTCGCCCAGGCTGGAGTGCAGTGGCGCGATCTCGGCTCACTGCAAGCTCCGCCTCCCGGGCTTACGCCATTCTCCTGCCTCAGCCTCCCGAGTAGCTGGGACTACAGGCGCCCGCCGCCTCGCCCGGCTAATTTTTTGTATTTTTTAGTAGAGACGGGGTTTCACCGTGTTCACCAGGATGGTCTCGATCTCCTGACCTCGTGATCCACCCGTCTCGGCCTCCCAAAGTGCTGGGATTACAGGCTTGAGCCACCGCGCCCGGCCTACTTGTTGTTTTTAGTAGAGATGGGGTTTCACCATGTTGGCCAGGTTGGTCTCGTACTCCTGACGTTAAGCGATTTGCCTGCCTTGGCCTCCCAAAATTTTGGGATTACAGGCGTGAGCCACCATGCCTGGCCCCTTCACTGGAATTATTTCTAAACCTCAGGATAATCCTCCATGGAGACCAGAGACTGGCCTGGGCTTTGGCAGGGCAGACCCAATCCTCACCACCCAAGGCCCTGCTAAGTTACACAGCAGAGAGCTCGGCTCTTGGAGAAAGGGCTGGGAGGTGGACAACCAGCATGCTGACTGCCTAGGGAACATCCCAGGAGTCTGGAACTAAGCTGGCCTGTTACTGGTGACAAAGGGTCAGTATTTGGTGGTCTGGAACTAAGCTGGCCTGTTACTGGTGACAAAGGGTCAGTATTTGGTTGGTCTCTGGCTGTGACTCCAAAAGCCCAGCTCCTCTGACCTCGGCCGGAGGCAGGGCTCCAGATTCTTCTCCCAGACTTCACTTCACCTGAGGCTCCCACCCAGGGCAGGTGAGGAAAAGGAGGCTGAGGGGCAGAGCAACTGCCTAGGGCCAGAGTGAGCATGCGGGGCTGAGGCCTCCTGACTCCAGGACCCTGCCCCAATTTGCGAGACCGAAGACTGCTTGTAAGTTTGAAGACTGCTTGTAAGTTCGATTCCAAGGACAAACTCCCCCATCCAGCGCCCCCGCCTCAGGTCACACAGGCCCTCACCTCAGGGCGCAGGCTGCCAGCTGGCCGGGCTGGTAGGGCCCGAGCTGGACGCGGCACACCAGGGCGCCCAGAGCCTCGCAGTCCTCCACGTCGCACGGATACCGCGCAGCCAGCACGTTGCCCTTGGCCTCCTCATAGAGAAGCCGCAGGACCTCCTCGTCGCGGATCTGCAGGTGGGTGTGGCAGGGAGAGCCGCTCAGCTGGGCTGGGGTGAGGTGCGAATGTCCAGAGGTCTAGGGACAAGGAGGCTGGGCACAAGGGGCTGGGCCTGGTGGGGCTACCAGGGCTCCTGCCTCACCTGGAGCTCCCGCCGCTTTGGGAAGAATACGTTCCTTCGGAACTGCAGGAAAGGCTCATCTGGGGAGACAGGCTAGGTCACTGCCAGGCATCCCCATTCTGCTTAGCCCTGCCCTCTCCCCTGACTGGCCCAGGCGCTGGCCACCAACCTCACTGACCCCGGCTGAGAAAACCGGAGGGCTGTGCAGAGGGTGGAGTGCGCAGCTCATCCCAATGTGCCCCCGCAGCTCCCAGCCCACCCCCACTGGGGCTTCTCTCAGGGACCCCGTCCTCCCCTGCCAGTGGTGGCTATCGGAGCCTGGGGGAGACGCAGGCCCTGCCCCTCAGTCAGGGCAGTTCCTTGCTGGCAGGGCCCTGGCTGGGCTGGGAGCCAGAGCTGCAGACTCAGGTGGTCCTGAGACAAGGACAGACAGGCAGCAGCACTGACCCATGGCCACGTCGTCGTCCGGGGCACTGGTGAAGCGCAGCAGCAGCTCCGGCCACTGGCGTCCCAGCTTGTAGGGCTGGTGCTTGGGTTTCAGCTGCACCTCTGCAGGACAAGATGGGGAGCGGCCCATGCAGCCTCCGGCCAGTCCAGCGGCTGCCCTCCCACCTTTCACACTGCATAGCATGACAACAGTCACAACCAATAGTAACTGAGCAGGTGCCAAGGGTCCAGAGCCATTTACTCTGCAATAATCCTATCCCCCATTTCACCCATGGAGCAAACGAGCCTCAGAGAGGTCAAGTTCCTTGTCCAAAGTCACACAGCAAGCGACAAGGGTCTGGCTCCAGGCACAGCCAGCCACTAACTGTTCACTGCAGCCCCGGGGCAAGCTGAAGCTGGAGGCTATGGCTAAAGGAAGGTGCTAGGGCACAAAGGAACCCGCAATGCCATCAGGAAGCAGAACCTGAAATTGGCAACTGGGGCCCAGAGACCCGAGGGGCTGCCTTGCCCTCCCCCTGGCAGAGCCTGGGCCTCCCCGTCGTCACTTCCCACCCCCAACACCTCCAAGGAGCTCTAGCTGACCTTCCATCCTGCAAGCTCTGCACCTCTGTGGCCCACCCGCAACCCAGCTCCTGCCTGGCCCTCCCACCTTATCTCCTCTCACTGCCTCTCCCGCGCTGCTCCTGCCACCCTGGCCTTCTTAAATTTCCTGACTTGAATCTCAAGTCATCCCCAGCTTGCTTGTGCCAAGGCCTCTGCACCTGCTGTTCCTCTTTTCCTGGACTCCTTTGTCCCAGATCCTCCTGTGGCTGACTCAGGTCTTAGTTCAAGGACCGCCTTCCCTGGACGCCTAACTACTAAGGCAGCCCTTCCTCAAAATTTACCATCACCCCGATGGCGCCACATCTGTTTGCCTTCACAGGCTGATCACTACCTGACATTCCCTGCTGCTGCCACCCACAGGGCTGCGGACTTGTCCACCGCTGTATCCCTGGGGTGCAGTGACCTCACCAGGGGTTGGCAGAATGACCAAGTGCACCAGTCCAGCCCTTCAAACTCCAGGCTGCCCCATGCCACCACTGCTCTGGACCCAGGACTCAGTGCCTCAGGCCAGGAGGGACAAAGCCTTTCAGCTCACACACCAGCACCCACCAAAAAAAAGTGGCCATGGGGGTCTCTGCCTTTGAGAGGTGTGAGGCCACTTCCAAGTTCATCCAGAGATGTATGGGGATGTCTGTCACCGGGGTACAGGAGCCAGAGCTTGCTCCAAGCCTCCTGAGCCCTGCCTGATCCACATCTCCCCGCTCTACCCTTCCGTGGTCCCCACTGATGGCCGATCGCTTCTCCTGCTGGCCTGAGGCCAGGGGTCCTCATCTCTGCTCTTTGGGCTATCTGGGCCTTCCACCTGGAAGAGCAGTCACAGCCTCCAATTGGGCCCCCTTCCCACAGCCCTTCGACTCATCCCTGCATCCAGCCTCTGCAGCCCTTTCTTGTCCCATCATTTCTGTTCCCATCATTTCTGGTCCAGATTTCCCAGAGGCTCCACAGCCCTCCTTTACAACCTAAACCCTGGGCCCCACCCATGTCACCATCTCCAGTAGGGAAACACCATTTATTTACCCCCAGTAGTCGCCTCCCTATTGACTGGGTGAAAGGGCTCCATCAACTCCCCTCATAGAGTCCTCATGCTCTCTCTGTCTGGAAACTCAAAGGATGTCAGGGTTGGAGGACACAGAGATCACCCACTTTACAGCGGGGAAACTGAAGCTCGGGAAGGCACAATGCCTGAGGCCACATGGGGCTAGTGGCTAAACCAGGAACAGAACTCTGCTTCCTAAACCTCCCTTCACCATACTTTAGGTTCTAAAGTTCCAATGGTGGTTGGGCGCGGTGGCTCATGCCTGTAATCCCAGCACTTTGGGAGGCTGAGGCGGGTGGATCACTTGAGGTCAGGAGTTCGAGACCAGCCTGGTCAACACGGCAAAACCCCGTCTCCACTAAAAATACAAAAATTAGCCAGGCGTGGTGTCACTTGCTTGTAATCCCAGCTACTCGGGAGGCTGAGGCAGGAGAATCGCTTGAACCCAAGAGGCGGAGGTTGCAGTGAGCCAGAATTGCACCACTGCACTCCAACCTGGGCAACAGAGTGAGACTCTGTCTCAAAAAAATAAAAAATAAAAAATAAATTATTAGGCCGGGCGCGGTGGCTCAAGCCTGTAATCACAGCACTTTGGGAGGCCGAGACGGGTGGATCACGAGGTCAGGAGATCGAGACCATCCTGGCTAACACGGTGAAACCCCGTCTCTACTAAGAAATACAAAAAACTAGCCGGGCGAGGTGGCGGGCGCCTGTAGTCCCAGCTACTCGGGAGGCTGAGGCCGGAGAATGGCGTGAACCCGGGAGGCGGAGCTTGCAGTGAGCTGAGATCCGGCCACTGCACTCTAGCCTGGGCTACAGAGCGAGACTCCGTCTCAAAAAAAAAAAAAAATAAATAAATAAATAAATAAATAAATAAATTATTAAAGTTAAATTAAGTTCCACCAGTGCCTTCCCTCCAGTATTCCCAGCATCTAGAATACCACGTAGCCTGAGAGAGGCTTTGCACGTCCTCGTGGAACGAGCGCAGTAACTGACTAGATGGGGCCTAGAGACACCCTGGAGATAAGGATGCCCTTCCTGCTGTCTACAGCCCAGCCCTGACCAGCCTTAACCCCAAGCCCCAGCAACTCAAAAGACCCCTTCCTGTCTTCAGTGCAGTCCCAGAACTTCCAGATGGGGCCTTCCTGCCTGGAGGCTGTTGTCTAAATGGGACGGAAGGTCCCTGGAGCCCTGTTCCATGCAGAGCGACAATGGCATTGAGAAGGCTAAGTCCTGCCAAAACATCCGGTATGAAGAGCAGCTCCAGAAGCCGGCGCCCCTCCCTGCCCTTGCAGGGCACTCGTGGCCCTGGAGCATCTGTCACTGGTTCACCCTATCAGGAGTGTGGGGGCAGGGGGGCAAGGGTTCTGGGAGGCCCAACTCACAGCTGAAGTGGCTTTTCAACCTCCCTGAACCCAGCCTGGGAACAGAGTGGGTGCTGACTATGTGCCGGGGTCTTCTGCCACCATCCTCCTGCGTGGGCTGGGCAACAAAGCAGCCCATTCATGTCAGTTCCAGCCTCCGGCTGTGGGAGCGGGAATGTGGCGAGGAGGGAGCGGGGATGGAGGAGGTGAGAGGCGGAGACAGGCTGCCCAGCAGGCTCGGGGAGCTTCTCGAGGCAGGGCAGGGGCCGACCCATGCAGAACTGTACCCCTAGCTTTCAGACACAAACCAAGGGGCCCACAGTCCTGACCCGAGGCCTGGAGGTGAAGGGGAGGTGACTGGGCTGGGCATGGGGCGGCCGAGGAGCCGGGGCAGCAGGAAGAGGATGGGCGAGAAGCTCCCAGCAGCAGCTGAGCAGGAAGCTCCTACTGGCAGAGGGGAGGGGGTGGAGGGAAGGATAAGGGTGGGGAACAGGGGCGCCAAATGTTCCCTCTCCCCCCACCAGCAACCTCAGAAGACGTAACCCTTGGGCCTGACCCAGGCTGTCCTGGGACTGGTCACCCCCTTCTTGCCTGCGTTCCTCTACAATGAAGGGAATGTGTAAGCTAAGAAAACTCGCCTGGCCATGGCACCGATTTACTAAACAACGACATGGGGCAGCCTCTTCCTTGACCCCCTCCTGTGCGAACCAGCAGGCTCAGAGACCCTGTTCACTGAGGGACCCCGGGCTGAGGGTCCAGAGAGCCACTGCCCCCAAGTCCCTCCATCTTGCAATCTCAGCCTGAAAGGGCAGGATGTGGGTGGTCATGAGGCCAGCCAGGCAGGGCTGGAGGCCCCCCTCCCAGAGAAGTCAAGTCTACTCTTCCCACCCTCGCTAAGAGCCTCAGGGTCAGAGGGGCCTACTTCCTGGGCCATGTCCCCTCTCCTCCCTGTTCCCAAGGAACAGAAACAGTTCAAAGAGGCCGACCGGGAAGCCACTCAGGTCTGAATCTGTCTTGCTCCTGCCACACAGTGGTCTCACCACCTTAACCACAACTTCCTCATCTGCAAGACTGGCCTGGGCCTGAGGATAAGGTGGAAATCAAGGCTCCCAAACACCACCCAGGTTGTGGCAAAGGTTATGCTCGGCAGACAAGGCCCCCTTCCTCCCTCCCTCCTGCAGTACCGTTCCCAGACCACCCAGCCCCAGCACGACCTGGGGGGCAGGCGTGGCCACCCCTCCACCACCAGCAGAAAGACAGACAGCAGGGCCAGGAGCGGGGGCCTTCTCAGGGCTCTAGGTGCTTAGATGGGTGGACAGCTCAGGATAAACCCAAGTCCCACCTTCCCCCATGCGCAGTGGCCAGCGGCTCCAAACACTGCCCCTCCCTCCTACACTGGTCAGTGCTCTTCCAACCCTCCAGCCTGGGCTCCTCACTGCCAAGCCTTACCCAGCAGAGGGGAGACCAGCCAGAGCGCGAAGACATCCAGGGCAATGTCCGGGAGCTGCAGGACCTCGCGGACGGCGCGGTGCAGCTCGTGGGCACTGAGCGAGGGTAGGTTCTCCACAGCCAGGGGCACCACCGTGTCATCCGCCAGGTATACCAGCACGTCAGCTGCTGTGATGGAGGCCAGGCAGGCTCAGCTGAGGCCTCTGCCTGGCACAACCAGGCCAGGCCAACCAGGTACCCTCTACCACCCACTGGGGCTGGAGCCCCCACCCTACACCCCTCAGGGGTGACCAGGGCTACACTCCTGAGACAAGAGTCCACGCCAGAGGCACAGCCCCAGCAGCCCCCAAAGACCCTATCATGGCTGCTGTCTATTAGTGCTTCCTCGACGCCCTCAAACCACCCAGAAACCCAGTAACTCCTGCCCAGAGACCAGCCCCACCCCAGTCCCCCAAGATTAAAATTAAGCCTGGCCATTGCAAACCTGCCCCTCACCGCCATAGCTGCCCCAAGGATTCAGCTGTTCTGCCCTGAACAAGAACATTCCACAGATGTGAAATTACGGCACAGAGAGGCTGAAACCATCCTGAGGCTATGGCAGTCTGTCTGTCTGTCTGGCAGCAGCGAGAGCTGGTAACCCACTGCTGTCCTCAGGCAAGTCTCTCTCTGACTCAGGCTAAGATGGGAAGAGAGGATTCCTTAGGTCACCCAGGTTAAAGCAAGTTCTCAGCTTCCTTAGGACTCTTCAAGTCTTAGGACTCTTTAAGCCTCAGGAGTCAATACTGGGTCTTTCAGGTCAGCCTGAAGCAGCCTAGGGAAGAACAGCCCAAATAGCTGAGAGTTCCCTGTGACAACTTGTGGGTTCCAGAGCCAAACGGAGACACCTAGAAGAGCAACCAGATTCAAATCCCCATCCCTGGGACTGCAGGCAAGGCGAAGGAACGCCGAGCTTTGGGGCCGACATACTCGGGTTCCCATCCCTGCCTGGTCGCTGGCCAACTTCAGCGAGCCAATTTAAGTGTCAGTTGCCTCATCTGTAAAAGTAGAGCTAATACTCCTCCCTCCAAGAGTGTGTGGAAGGGCACGGTTTCTCGTCTACACAAGGGAAGGTGCTTCTTGGACCCCCAGTCTGTTATGCTCCAGCAGCTACTCTCAGAGATCAAAAAATCACTTCCAGGAGGCTCAGGTTCAGATCCACTTCACAGGCAAGGAGAACTGAGGCACTGGCAGCTGCAGTACGTGATCACCTGGACAGCTTCCATAGCCTGCCTGCGACTTAACCTCCCTAGGGCCCAGTTTTCTCCCTATCAAATGAAGATCATGATCCCTGCTTTCTTTTTCTCTTTTTCTTTTTCTTTTTTTTGAGATGATGGAGTTTCACTCTCATTGCCCAGGCTGGAGTGCAATGGTGCAATCTCAGCTCACTGCAACCTCCGCCTCTCGGGTTCAAGCGATTCTCCTGCCTCAGCCTCCTGAGTAGCTGGGATTTCAGGCATGCGCCACCATGCCCAGCTAATTTTGCATTTTAAGTAGAGACAGCGTTTCTCCATGTTGGTCAGGCTGGTCTTGAACTCTCGACCTCAAGTGATCTGCCTGCCTCGGCCCCCCAAAGTGCTGGGATTACAGGCGTGAACTACTGTGATTACAGGCGTGAGCTACCGCGCCAGGCCTGATCCCTGCTTTCAAAAGGCTATTTGGGAGAAAGAAATGACACAGCTGGGTGCGGTGGCTCACACCTGTAATCCCAGCACTGTGGGAGGCCAAGGCGAGCAGATCACGAGGTCAGGTGATCGAGACCATCCTGGCTAACACTGTGAAACCCCGTCTTTACTAAAAATACAAAAAATTAGCCAGGAGTGGTGGCGGGTGCCTGTAGTCCCAGCTACTCAGGAGGCAGAGCTTGCAGTGAGCCAAGATCTCGCCACCGCACTCTAGCCTGGGCAACAGAGCGAGACTCGGAAGGAGAGAAAGAGAGAAAGAAAGAGAGGAAAGAAAAGAAAGAACGAACAAACACAAAGAAAGGATACAGAGAAAGTGAACGTGTCACTTTTCTATGTTGCCCAGGCTGGTCTTGAACTCCTGGGCACATGTGGTCTGCCCACCTTGGCCTCCCAAAGTTCTGGGATTACAAGCGTGAACCACATCAGACCTCACTTTTCATTCATACAATCTCATTTGAATTTCACAGCTATGTTAAATAAGCTCATTTTACAAATGAATGTGAGATTCACGAGGACCCAACCTGGCCAGTAAACTAGTGACAGAGCCTCTGACTTCTGTGAGTTTTCCACATCTGAATGTACCTTATTATTTCTTAGTTGATACATAAATTATCTTTAATGAAAAAGAAGACAAGCCAGAGCCACTTCTCCAGGGCTAGGGTCCCAGGAGGGTGTGGAAGAGAGGAGATGCGGGCGGGACCCACCTCGGGCTCCCACGGAGGACACGCTGCTTCGGTGGGACCGCTCAGCGGGGCCGGGCTGCCCGGTACTGCCTTCTGTCCCGTCCATCTGCAAAGGCAAAGAGAAACAGCAGTTACCGGGAGCCAGGGATGGGGGAGTTGGAGGTCTCCTCAAGCTCTCAGTGAGGACGGTAAGGGGTCCCAGGCTGGGTTCGCAAGGTTGAGCGGCGCTGCCTGGAGGGGCCAAGAGTGCAGACCGGGCACTGGTGGGAGGGGTGCGGGTTGCTACGGTCAAGAACGGAGGTCGACCGGGATGCCCAGGCAGCACAAGGCGCACCGCCAGCCGGGGACGGGGGCCCGGGCCAGACGTCGCCGTGCTCTCACCACGCAGGGACACAGAGCCCGCCACCTGAGAGGCCAGGCTCCTGCCCGGAATCCTGCCCCGCCGCCAAGCCCGCCACCGGCCGCACTCTGGCTCCCGCTAAGGATCCAGCTGTCCGGGAAGCTACGCGGAAGCTGAGGCGGGAGGAAGCGCGGCGCGCGAGGCCCCGCCCCTCCGGCCGACGGGAGCCAATGGGAGCCCAGGGCCGCCCCGCGCGGCCCGCGCATGCCCGGACGCCAGCCTCGCGTGTCTAGTCACGCCCGTGGGGTGGTGGCGTCACGTACAAGCCCCGCCACCACCCGAGTGATCCAGGGCTAGTTTCCCCTCACAAAGGCCCCGAGTGTTGGCCTGTAAGAGGGTTTGGCGAAGATTCGAGAATCAGGCTAGGGGCCTTGGCATGCCCACGCTGGGACTTCGGGCTAGTTCCCTGCCTGTGAAATGGACACTTCGTGGCACGTGCCAGGGATCCACGCGGCGCTGGCAGTGGCCTGTAACTCGTAGCTCTCTCGGCAGTGGTCAGGAGAATGGGTCCTGGCCCATTCTCATCCTGGACAAGTCCCTTCTCCTCTGGGCCTCAGTTTTCCTCATCTGTAAAATGAGAAGGTTGAACTCAAGGACTCCCAAGGACTATCTCTACTCTCAAATGATTATTAATATATGTCTATGTCAGAAAACCAGGACAGACACTCTGTTTTTCCAGGGAGCAGTCACGTGAGCCCTTGCAATCTTATATAACAGCCTAGGAGACCTTGAGGTGTTCCCAGGCTGGGAGGAGACTTGGGGCCCCAAAGAGGCAGGTGTGAAACCACCTACCCTCAGGGCCACGTCACTGACATGTCCTGGTAATGCAACGTGTGTGCATCTGAGATGTGGAACTCGGGGAGAAAAATAAGTCCATGGAGCACCTTCTGGGGCCAGAGGAACCAGAAGTTGTTTCAAGTGACAGCAGTGGGCTTGGTGATCAGGAACAGAGGGCGGTGGGTTCACTTTGCCCTGGTTCCCTGGGATTGGAAAGCAGCTCTAGCTCCTGGCTGAGTCCTGCCTTCTTAGGCATGTGAAGCAGCTCTGCCTGCCCTCCTGTGATCCACACTGCCCCACAGCTGAGCCCATGACACCACATCTGCCTTGCTGATGTGACCTAAGGACTTGAGGAACTCAGACATGGGCTGCAGGGAAGGGTGTCCAGTGAGGGCAGGCATCTCCTTCCTGGTTCTCAGCTCTGGGACCCTCAGACCAGGACACACTGTATCTCCATGGCCTCTCGACCCAGCTGGAGTGAAGCGGGAGCAGAAGAGTTCGGTGTTGTTTTGAATGCTTACTGGATGCAGGGCCTGTGCTAGGTCAGGGGATGGAGACTGAGGGGAGACATGGCCCAGCCCTCAGGAAGTGTCTGTTGTGGTTTAATTGGTGAGTTGAGGAAGAGGGAAAAGAGGAAGAAGCCCAGGAGAACAGCACATTTAAAACCACAGCACTTTGGGAGGCCAAGGCAGGAGGATCACCTGAGGGCAGGAGTTCAAGACCAGCCTGGGGAACATAGTGAGACCCCATCTGTAAAAAAAAAAACCAAAAATCAGCCAGGTGTGGTGGCACACATCTGTGGCCCTAGCCATTCAGGAGCCTGAGGTGGGAGGATCGCTGGAGCCCAGGAGTTCAAGATCACAGTGAGCTCTGATAGTGCCATCCGGCCCCTGTACTCCAGCCTGGACAACAGCGAGACTCTGTCTCCAAAAAAATAAATAAAACCACAGAAGATGACAGCATTGCTTTAAGAACTATGAAATGCTACAAGCAGGAAAAGTCTTGCTGTGTGTGGGGCACGGGGCCAGGCCCTTTCCCCGTTTCCTGTGTCGTTCTCACGCTTCCCGAGAGTGGAAATAAGTCTTAGCAGTTGCCATTTACGTGCCAGCCACTTTTTACAGTGCTTTAATCCTTAGAACTCACTAAAAGGTGAGTATTGTATCTCTGTTTGATGTCAAAGACTGACACCGGGGAGTCTCTGTGGTGGCGGTAGGGAGGCTAGAACTTGGGTCTAGCCAAGGAAGGTCACTGGGAGAGAGTCCGGGAGGCTGATGGTGGGGAAGGAAAGGCATTCCATGTAGTGGGAACTGCACGAGCATGGTTAGGACCCCAGGAAAGACCCCCGCTGTGTCAGAGCACAGCAGGTGGGTGGCACCATGGGGGAGGCCTTGAACCCCAGGATGACAGATATGGGGCAGGTGTGTCAGACAGTAAGAACATTTTGGAGGTTGTGAGCTAGAGATTCACAAGATGACGCCATGCGTGGGTGGGCTTCCCTTCAGGAAGGCCCTAGGGAAGTGGGAATGAGGGTCTTGAACGGGGGTGAGGCGGTGAGATTGGAAAAGAGAATGAGACTCATTCTGAAATGAGGGAGGAGGTGGCTTCCAGCCTTTAGAGCCGAGAGGCTTAGACATCAGTTAGCCCGACTGCTGTCCTACTTTGGCAAACGGTAATAGACCCCAAGGCCCACAGAAGGGGCTGCTTAACATCGCTCAGGGAGATCATGTAATCACCCACTGGGTTCACCTCACCCTCTGCCTAGACAGAGCCAGTTTGTCAAGACAAGGGAATTGCAATAAGGAGAGTTTAATTCATGCAGAGCTGGCTGTACGAGAGACTGGAGTTTTATTGTTACTCAGATCAGTCTCCCTGAGAATTCCAGGACGGAGGTTTTAAGGATAATTTGGTGGGTAGGGGCCGGTGAGTTGGGAGTGTTGATTGGTTGGGTCTCAGATGAAATCATAGGGAGTTGAAGCTGTCCTCTTGTGCTGAGTCAGGTCCTGGGTGGGGGCCACAAGACCAGATGAGCCAGTTTATGGATCTGAGTGGTGCCCGCTGATCATCAAGCGCAGGGTCTGCAAAATATCTCAGGCCCTGATCTGAGCTTTTACAATAGTGATGTTATTCCCAGGAGCAATTTGGGGAGGGTCAGAATCTTGCAGTCTCCAGCTGCATGACTCCTAAACCATAATTTCTAATCTTGTGGCTAATTCGTTAGTCCTACAAAGGCAGTCTAGTCCCCAGGCAGGAACAGGTTTTGTTTTGGGAAAGGGCTGTTATCATCTTTGTTTCAAAGCTAAACTATAAACTGAGTTCCTCCCAGTTAGTTCGGCCTATGGCCAGGAGTGAAAAAGAACAGCTTGGAGGTTAGAAGCAAGATGGAGTCAGTTAGGTCAGATCTCTTTCACTGTAATAAATGTATCAGTTATAGTTTCCCCCACCCCGAGACGGAGTCTCTCTGTGACGTCCAGGCTGTAGTGCAGTGGCATGATCTTGGCTCACTGCAACTGCCGCCTCTCGGGTTCAAGCGATTCTTCTGCCTCAGCCTCCCAAGTAGCTGGGACTACAGGCGCCCGCCACCACACCTGGCTAATTTTTGTATTTTTGGAAGAGACGGGGTTTCACTATGTTAGTCAGGCTGGTCTCGAACTCCTGACCTCAGGTGATCCATCTGCCTCGGCCTCCCGAAGTGCTGGGATTACAGGCGTGAGCCACTGCACCCTGAGCCACTGCAGCCGGCCTGTATCAATTATAGTTTCTGCAAAGGCAGTTTCAGGAATAGGAAGCAGAACCAGGACTGCAGCCCAAGCCACCACGAGAGGCCAGTCTTTGGGGATGGTCTTTCAGGATGATATTTGTGGGTGGCCCAAGGAGCCCCAGGCAGCTCCAGAGGGAGGAGGTGGGAGGTCCTGTTTCCAGAATCTGTCCACCCACGAGAAAGCAGCAGGGGTGGCTGGGTTCTACCTTAGCCACAATGAGAGGAGAGGTGTGAGCAGGACTGGGCCTTGGGCGTCTCCCATAGGAGACTAAGAGCTGCAGGGAGATGTGGAGGGGATGATGCAGGTGTCACTGGGCCTTGATGTTTCCCAGGGCCTTTTGGCGGTGAGAAGAGGGAACTGGAGCCCCAAGGCTGCCGCTGATGCTGCTCGCTGACATTTCCGTTCATTCAGTCACTCAGGATTTATTGAGCGCCCACCCCGTGCCACCCGCTGTGAACAGAACACCCAGAGATCCCTGCCCAGACAGACAAGTTCTTCCTGTCACATGTTGGGGTGATAACTGTGATGGAGAAAGAGAGGAAGAGCCAGCAGTGCCTCCGGCTGGGGAGACGGGGCAGACCTCACCGAGGTGGTGACATTTGAGCCCCAGCTGAAGGGGTGCCAGGGCAAGAGTGCCCAGGAAGAGGGAAGAGCCTGGAGGCAGAAGGCTGACTGAAGAAGAATCTGGAGGCTCGGGTGGCTGCAGCAGGGAAAGCCAGGGGGTGGGTGGCAGGACGTGAGGTCAGAGGAGAATGGGCGGCACCCTGTGGCTCACAGATCCTTGAAAGGGTTTTGGTTTTGACTGAGCAGAACCGGGCCATTGCAGATCAACATGCACTTTAAATGATCAAAACCCCCATCTTTCCCCTGGGAAGGAGGAGGCCAAGGAAGGCTGTGTTTCTGACTCACACGGGGGAGTCGGGGGAGTCGTAAACAACCCTGGAGAGAACAGCCAGGCCTGGTGAGTCACTCCTGGGAGTGGCTCCTCCCCACCCTGCCACGCAGCCGGCAGCTGCGGGCTGGGCCTACCCCCTGGTGGCCATGCTCCCTCCGCACCTGGCCTCTCTCTGTGGCATGGGGGCGGCCGTGCCCCTTGGTGGCGATGAATGGGAGTGGAGCTGGGCTGGCTGGGCAGGCAGGGGCTTGCCTCTTGCTGACTAAGGCAGCCCTGGAGGGGCCCGACCATGGGGCAGGGACCCAGTTGCCATCTCCAGAGCCAGGATCATTGGCCAGGCTGGGGAATCAGGGCCCCTGTGGTCCTGGCACGCCTGGCCCATGAGACTGTACTCTGCACGACTCCTCCAGGTGGCCAGGGTCACCGGAGCTGGCTCGCTCCCCTCTGCCAGTTGCTGGAGGTCCGGGCACCAGGCCACATCTCACCTTCCCGCCAGGGTTAAACATTAGTGGGAGGTTATTAGCGTGGGCCAGGGGAGGGAGGGGGGAAATTCAACTCTGTCTCCTTTGCTGGAGCCGCCAGTTTCTGCAAGCCCAGACAATGCCGGTGGAGGAGTTTGTGGCTGGCTGGATCTCTGGTGAGACATTTTTCTTCCTTCTGTCACATCACACCCAATGGTAGGTCACTCCCTGGGGAAGATGGGTGACACGGGAGGAGTGGAGACCAAAGTCTGAGTTCCGGCCTGGCAGGAGGATCACTTGAGCCCAGGAGTTTGAGACCAGTCTGGGCAACATAGGGAGGCCCCTGTCTCTACAAAAAATCAAAAAACAAATTAGCTGAGCATGGTGTAGTCCCAGCTACTCAGGAGGATTGCTTGAGCTCAGGAGTTCAAGGCTGCAGTGAGCTATGACTGCACCACTGTACTCCAGCCTGGGTGACAGAATGAGACCCTACCACAAAAAAAAAAAAAAAAGAAAAAAAAAAAGGCAGGGCATGGTGACTCACATCTGTAATCCCAGCACTTTGGGAGGCTGAGGCAGGAGGATCACTTGGGGTCAGGAGTTTGAGAACAGCCTGGGCAACATAGGAAGACCCTGTCTCTCTAAGAAATGAGAGGCTGGGCCCTGTGGCTGATGCCTGTAATCCCAGCACTTTGGGAGGCCGAGGTGGGTGGATCATGAGGTCAGGAGTTCAAGACCAGCCTGGCCAACATGGTGAAACCCCCAACTCTACTAAAAATACAAAGATTATAGCCAGGTGCAGTAGTGGGCACCTGTAATCCCACCTACTTGGGAGGCTGAGGCAGGAGAATCGCTTGAACCCGGGAGGTAGAGGTTTGCAGTGAGCTGAGATCACACCACTGCACTCTAGCCTGGGCAACAGAGCGAGACTCCATCTCAAAGAAGAAAAAAAGAAATAAGAAAAAAATTAGCCAGGCTTGGTGGCGCATGCCTGTGGTCCCAACTACTCCAGAGGCTGAGGTGGGAGGAGCCCTTGAGCCCAGGAGGTTGAAGCTGCAATGAGCCATGATCATGCCACTGCACTCCAGCCTGGATAACAGAGCAAGACCCTGTCTTTAAAAAAACAAAAAGTCTGGGTTCCCTGGAGCGCCCCAGAGCCAGCTGTCCCCAGTCCTCCGGGGATTGGCCGATGGGGAGAAGAGAAGGTGCAGGTGGGAGGTGCTGCCTCTGCCTTCCAAGGTCACTCTGCCTGACACCTGCAGAGGGCGGGAGAGCCAGGTGAGCACCCTATACCTTGAGCCCTGCTCTCCAGACCCACCCTGTGGAGCTCACAAAGGAAGCTCTCCTTTGGCCTCACCTGCTGTCCTGAGCTCCCTCTGGGCCTCTGCCCTACCTGGCTGTGGGCCGCAGTCCGGGGCCCTGAGGCCTGTTGTGCTGTGGTCCCAGCCCAGCTTCTGGGTGGCATTCCTCTTAGGAGAAAGAGAGGGATGTTCTGAACCTGCCTCCTGGGAGTGCGACCTCCCCTAAGCTCCAGAACCAGCCTCCGCTGTGGAGGGCAGGGCTAGCAGTGGGCAGGTGGACGGGAGGGGAGAAGCTCCTCCGCAGGTGCCCAAGCATGACCCCCATCAGGGCCCTGCAGTTCTGCGTGGCCAGCTGGCAGCAGGGCCTGCTCTGGATCCTGGCGACAACATTATGAGTTGAAGAAAAAAAGAGTAAAGCTCTCGGAGAGGCAGGAACCTGGGTGATTCGCCCAGAGTCCCATGTCTCATAGGCAGTAGGTTACCTGGGTATGGGCTCCAGAGAGGACACATGCATCTTTGGCTGGCTCTTCCCTCCTGGGTGTGCGTCCTCAGGTGGGGCCTGGGGTCTTACTCCCTTGTCCCAGTGCCTTCCTGGCCCAGTGCCTGCGTGGAGGGGGTGTTGGGGCAGCTGGAGTCTCTAGAGCTTGGCAGGAAGGTGGCTGCACGTGTCTGAGATGGTGCTGCTCTCCTTCCTCCTGCCTGAACCCCTCTTTCCTCTTGGCACAGACTTGCTTCCTGGGCCTGGCACGAGGGCCCTCACTCATAGCACCTTCTTGTCACCACAGGAGCTCTGGGCTTGGTCCTGGGACACCCCTTTGACACTGTAAAGGTGAGTTTAGGAGAGGCACCAGAGGAATGAAAGATCGCACCTAACCCAAACGTCAGGGTGCCCTGAGATCAGGCCTGGCTAATCTTGCCTTTCCTGCCTCTCCTGCTGGCTGGCATCCTGCTTGAGGGGGCAGAGGGAAAGGTTGGCCCACCTGCCCATCCCGCCACCCCACCTGCCCATCCCGCCACCCCACCTGCCGTGTTCTCCCACCCAGGTGCGCCTGCAGACCCAGACCACCTACCGGGGCATCGTTGACTGCATGGTCAAGATTTACCGCCATGAGTCCGTGAGTGAACCACTCCTTTGGGGGAGGCATCTGGGGCCATTGGTGCCAGCTTCCGCTCCAGCAGGGTTCTGCCCCTGGAGGAGAGAAGACCATGTCTGGGATCCTTGGGGGGCCTGGGTGGTAGCCTGGCACCCCAATGGCTCAGCCTCAGCCTCTCCCCACCTGTCCCCACCTCCCTGTGGCAGGACTTGGGAGCAGTTTCCAGCCAGAGGCTGCCTTTCCAGGGCTGGAGAGGACAAAGGGGAGGCCCCACGGTGCCTACTCCAGTGCCACTGTGTCTCTCTGCAGCTCCTGGGCTTCTTCAAGGGAATGAGCTTCCCCATTGCCAGCATAGCTGTGGTCAACTCTGTCCTGTTTGGGGTCTATAGCAACACCCTGCTGCTGCTCACGGCCACCTCCCACCAGGAGCGCCGGGCCCAGCCACCCAGCTACACGCACATCTTCCTAGCGGGCTGCACCGGGGGGTTCCTGCAGGTGAGGGGGCAGTGGGTGGGCACACACGAGTGTCATAGGGATGGTCATGTCGATCTGTCCTCTTCCACCCTGCTCTGGTGACCCACAGCTATGGAGGCACAGGCCTCCTGGAGGGGAACAAGAGGCCTGTGTTGCCGGGCGCGGTGGCTCAAGCCTGTAATCCCAGCACTTTGGGAGGCCGAGACGGGTGGATCACGAGGTCAGGAGATCAAGACCATCCTGGCGAACACAGTGAAACCCCGTCTCTACTAAAAAATACAAAAAACTAGCCGGGCGAGATGGCGGGCGCCTATAGTCCCAGCTACTCGGGAGGCTGAGGCAGGAGAATGGCGTGAACCCGGGAGGTGGAGCTTGCAGTGAGCTGAGATCCGGCCACTGCACTCCAGCCTGGGCGGCAGAGCGAGACTCCGTCTCAAAAAAAAAAAAAAAAAAGAGGCCTGTGCTGTGGCTTTCCAGGCTGCAGGCCTTTGGGGGAGCGCTGTGGGGAACGGAAGAGGCAAAAGGCAGACAGAGCTGGTGGGCAGTACCAAGAGGGTGCTGGGAGAAGCAGCCTGGGCCACTCGCTCCAGCTGACAGGGCTTGCCCTCTTCCAGAGGGGTCTGCCAGACTCAGGGCTGTGGGGACCCCACTCCCCAAGGAGACCTTTGACCCTGGAGAACTGCCAGCCCCCCGCAGAGCTGTGAGCTCAGCCCCTCTGGCCAGGTCCTGATGAGGTCCTGACACTCCCCCGGTCCCGCCGGCTCTACCCTTTGCCTGCAGCGCTTGCGTGGCCATGACCTGGGAGCCTCACCTGAGGCCCCGGCCCAGCAGGGCATTAGCCATTAAGTCACTGCCGTCATTTGGGCTTTAGGCTTTAGAGGGGCAGATGAAGGGAAGAGGGACCAGCCGCCGCCAGTGGGAGCCGGTACTGACAGATGCCTGTGAACATAAGCAGGCACAGGGTGCGCCCGGTACCCACTCACAGTCCCACCGCGAGCCAGGGTCGCCCTCTCCTGGGCGGCTGCCCCCAGTTCCCTGTCACACTTCATGGGGCAGAGAGCAAGGACAAAGGACAAAGTCAGGCTGCTCCTTCAAATGAATTAATGATTAATGAGACCCCCAGAGGCCCTGGCTTTTCTTCTGCCCCTTCTTGTGCGAGGTGTCACCTATAGGTTTCCTGAGTCCCACGAGCCACATCCCACAAACACAAGGAAGAGAACCGAGGCCCTCAGCTAAGTGGCCAGGCGCAGCTTCTAAGTCACCCTGCCCCCTCCAGCTCTTTGGAAAGCAGAAGCGGGGACTGTGAGGGCCGCTGATGGAGCCTGGGTTTACAGTCAAACCTGTGGCTTCCGTTTACCAGAGTCTTAGAAGAAAAATGTGTTTTAGTGTGGAGTGGAAGAAGAGGCAGGGATTGGCAGCCTCTGACAGGCACAGATGTTGCCCTGGGCTTGGCCAAAGCTGACCTTCTGAAATAGCATCTGACATTCCACCACCCCATGGGACTGTCACCTGGCATCAGCCTCGCCCTGTCCTCAGCCCCCAGGAGCTCAGGGCTCAGAACACCCCCCGAAGCCCTGAGCTCAGCCCTGCCAGCATGCTCTGGAGGGTGGCACAAGGCCCCATCTCCCAAGGGATGGTCCCCAACCTACGACCCTTCCTGACAGGGCCAAAGTAAACAAGTGAAGACTTGGCCTGCCAAACCCTAAGGACCGGCACCGGAGGTGACCGCCAGCCCCTGTCGCCATCAGCCATCGCCAGGGCTGAGGAACTGAGCCCATGAACCTGTCACAAAACAAACGAGCGAAAAACACATAAGTCCCTCCTAGATAGGCTAGCCTCAACATGGACTCTGACTCTCACCTGGACTCCGAGAGCCATCTTGACCTAGTGGCATCTCTGACCCAAACCTTAACTGCCGCCATCACTCTCTACATCCCCCCAGCACTGACCCTTACCAGGACCCCAGCCCCAATTCCATCCCAAATCTGTGTAGTGTCTGCTTCCGCCGATGCTAAGAGCTCTAGCACCTGCCAAGTCCCCCCATTACCCACCTTCTCACACTCAGAAGCCTCTTTGGTGGAATGCTAATGGGAGGGGTCTTGCCTCTCCAGAGGCAGGAAGGGCTGGCCCCGTGCCCCCCGGGCCTCTGAGAAGTGGGTGCAGGAGAACAACACTCGCGAGGGGACCTCCTTCACCCTGGGAGAGGTTGGCCTTTTTTTTTTTTTTTTTGAGACGGAGTCTCGCTCTGTCACCCAGGCTGGAGTGCAGTGGCCGGATCTCAGCTCACTGCAAGCTCCGCCTCCCGGGTTCACGCCATTCTCCTGCCTCAGCCTCCCGAGTAGCTGGGACTACAGGCGCCCGCCACCTCGCCCGGCTAAGTTTTTTTGTATTTTTAGTAGAGACGGGGTTTCACCGTGTTAGCCAGGATGGTCTCGATCTCCTGACCTCGTGATCCGCCCATCTCGGCCTCCCAAAGTGCTGGGATTACAGGCTTGAGCCACCGCGCCCGGCCTGGCCTCTTTGCTATTTCACAGTCACAGGCTGAATCCTTCACTTGCCCCTGCTCACTGTGCAGGTATGCTCACTGCCGGCTTTAGGGAGGCCAGAAACCAACCTGCTCCTGCAAAAAGAATCCGGGCTTGTTCTGAGTGCCTGGTGCAGGCCAGGCAAGTTGGTCACTGTTGCATGAGGAGGGGGCAGTGCCTCTCGCTCTTGGGCCTGATGCCAAGGGACGTGGCCTGTCCCCATCACATGCAGACATCCTGGCCATCCCAGCCACACATGCACGTGAGAGGCTGGGCACTGGCAGGGTTCCTGAGGAACCGGATGATGCGGTCGTCTGCCTGCATCCTTCCTCTTGTGAATGTAAGGGGCCAGTTCCCAGCCCAAAGCCCCACCTGGGGCCTTCATGTTTCGTCCCCAACAGGCCTACTGTCTGGCTCCTTTTGACCTCATCAAAGTCCGGCTACAAAACCAGACAGAGCCAGTGGCCCAGCCGGGTAGCCCCCCACCCCAGTACCAGGGGCCCGTGCACTGTGCAGCCTCCATCTTCCGGGAGGAGGGGTACCGGGGGCTGTTCCGAGGAGCCTGGGCCCTGATGCTGAGGGACACCCCCACGGTGGGGATCTACTTCATCACCTATGAAGGGCTCTGTCGCCAGTACACACCAGAAGGCCAGAATCCCAGTAAGTAAAGTGGTGTGAGAGGACGGGGGACAGAGGTGTGTGTAGCAGGCAGGGTCCAGCGGGGACTGGGGAAGGAGATTAGGGTCTGGGGAGGATGCTGTGTTCTTGGTCTGACCCCTGCTCTGGGCTCCCTCTGCCCCAGGTTCAGCCACAGTGCTGGTGGCAGGGGGCTTTGCAGGCATTGCTTCCTGGGTGGCAGCCACGCCCTTAGACGTGATCAAGTCCCGGATGCAGATGGACGGGCTGAGACGCAGAGTATACCAGGGGGTGCTGGACTGCATGATGAGCAGCGTTCGGCAGGAAGGACTGGGGGTCTTCTTCCGGGGGGTCACCATCAACAGCGCCCGCGCCTTTCCCGTCAATGCTGTCACCTTCCTCAGCTACGAATATCTCCTCCGCTGGTGGGGATGAGCCCTGCGGCAATGCCAATGGCTCCCTATCAGGCCCACGGCCCGGAAGCCAGTTTGAGATTGGAGGCCAGGTTGAAAATCTGCAGCTTGCAAATCAGTGCAAGAGGCTCAGCCCTTCCTAACCAAGGCACCTCCTACCCGAGCAGATCTGGGCTGGGCAGATGCCTGCAGGAGCCAGAAGCCAGGGGGCCTGGGCAGCCTCCCTGTGTAGCTGGCCTTGACTCCTTTGCCTCCCACGTCTGTGAAACAGGGAGCATGAGGCACAAGTGAGCTGGCAACATCCTAGCCCCTGTCCTGTGCCGTCACCTCTTTTTTTTTTTTTTTTTTTTTTGAGATGGAGTCTTGCTCTGTCGCCCAGGCTAGAGTGTGGTGGAGCGATCTCGGCTCACTGCAACCTCCACCTTTCCACCTTCCAGGTTCAAGCGATTCTCCTGCCTCAGCCGCCCGAGTAGCTGGGACTACAGGCGGGCACCACCACGCCCAGCTAATTTTTTGTATTTTTAGTAGAGACAGAGTTTCACCATGTTAGCCAGGATGGTCTCAATCTCCTGACCTTGTGATCCACCCGCCTCGGCCTCCCAAAGTGCTGGGATTACAGGTGTGAGCCACCGTGTCCGGCCGCCTTCACCTCTTAAGGAGATCTGAGACTTCGCTTCTGAGAGTCCCCGCTGCCTCCCACCTCCCTGCCTTTCAAAGCTCTCTCCCCCATGACACAGGATAACCCTATGTCTCCTCCGGCCAGAATCCTTCAGTGGCTCTCATCACCTTCAGGAAAAGCCCAGACTCCTTCCACCGTCCAGGTTCCTCCCTCCCCACGAGGCTTCGTTCTCCTGGGGTTGCTTCCTGGACCCTGAACAAGCTGTGCTCTCATTGCCTGGGCCTGGCCAGCAGTGCCCGGCAGGATGACGCCACCATCCCCCCGGCTGGCCCCACTTTCCTCTGAGACCCAGGCTGAACCTGGTCTCCAGGTCCTTCCTTGACTCGCCTCCCCACCTGAGGCTGACTTCGGCGTTCCCAGACACCCCACCCGCATACCTGCCTTGATCATAGCACTTGCCTGCGCTTCTTCAGAGTCGTTAATTTGCTTCTCGGCTTCCCCACTGGACTGTGAGCTCCCTGAGGTCAGGGATTGCGCTTTGGATGGTTTCCAGCCTGAGCTTGGTGCTTGAACAGACGTGTGCAATAAATGCTCATTAAATGATGCGACTGTACTCCTGACCTGTCTCTCCCACGCCAGCCGCCACACCTGCTTTCTTGTTTTTTTTTTTTTTTTTTTGAGGCGGAGTCTCGCTCTGTCGCCCAGGCTGGAGTGCAGTGGCCGGATCTCAGCTCACTGCAAGCTCCGCCTCCTGGGTTTACGCCATTCTCCTGCCTGAGCCTCCCGAGTAGCTGGGACTACAGGCGCCCGCCACCTCGCCCGGCTAGTTTTTTGTATTTTTAGTAGAGACGGGGTTTCACCGTGTTAGCCAGGATGGTCTTGATCTCCTGACCTCGTGATCCGCCCGTCTCGGCCTCCCAAAGTGCTGGGATTACAGGCTTGAGCCACCGTGCCCGGCCCACACCTGCTTTCTTGGTCTTGCCACACAGCTTTCTGTTGAATCTCCCAGCCCCCATTTGCCTGCTCTGACCTGTCTCGAGGTCACCTGCAGTGGAGCTGGGGGTCTGTCTGCTTTGCCCACTCCCAGCCGATGGCACTTGTTTTCTTTTTCTTTTTTTCTCTATTCTTTCTTTTTTTAGATACAGGTCTCACTCTGTTGCCCAGGCTGGAGGGCAGTGGTGCCATCATAGCTCACTGCGACCTTGAACTCCTGGGCTCAAGTGATCTTCCCACCCTAGTCTTCTAAGTAGCTGGGGCTCCAGGTGTGTGCCACTGCACCTGGCTAATTTTTTATTTTTATTGTTTGTAGAGAGGAGGTCTCACGATGTTGCCCAGGCTGTCTTGAACTCCTGAGCACAGCCAGCCCTCCCACCCTGGCCTCCCAAAGAGTTGGGGTTACCGGTGCGAGCCACTGTTGTTTTCTTTACCCATCTCAGTTGCTCAGTGGGAATTAAAAACTGGCTGAGAGGGTTCTTCTAACTGACAACAAAATTGAGCATCAAGGGCCATTTGTACCCACTAATGTCCCTATCTGGTCTGAGACCAACGTGAGTGCACCTCATGGTGACCTGAATTCCTGCCATTTACCGGTGCCTCCCTGTAGAAACAATCACAGTGTAATGATCACAGCTGGCAGAGAGGCAGCCTCGGCTCAGAGGCAGTTTGCAGCTTGTCCTAGGCCACACCACGGGTAAGTCATACGATGTGCTTGGATGCCTCTGAGCTTCCAGCCCCAGCGTCCAATTACTTAGCTACCCTGCTCCACCTGGGCACATGGGGGTCTTCCGTGAGTCGCCTAAGTTCAACTGCCCCCACACTACCCTGGGCTAGACCCGCCGGGACCATGCTCCGTCACGTGCTCATCGGAGCTCTCCTTCACCAGATTCTGTGCTGGCCTCCAGCCATCTGCAGCTAGTTTTTGTATTTTTAGCAGAGACAGGGGTTTCACCATGTTGGCCAGGCTGGCCTCAAACTCCTGGCCTCATGTGATCCACCCGCCTTGGCCTCCCAAAGTGCTGGGATTACAGGCCTGAGCCACCGCGCCTGGCTTTCCTCTGTGATCCCTTCCGAGTGGACAATCTCTGAGCCCACCCAGCAGCACCACAGTGCCAGGGACTCCAGGCTGGACACTGCAGTGACGGTACAGCAGGCGCCAGAACACCACCGGGCAGCCAGAGGCTTGAAGGAAGCAAACAGGACGCATGAGGAGGAGGAGGTAGACTCCTATAAACAGTGCAGAAAGTAGGCAGGAGGGCAGGTAAGAGTGGTCCTCTGTTGTTTGCTATTTCTCATCAAATTACTAGTCAGTGGGAATTCCCATTTGGGCGCCCCTGTTTCTGAGAGAGAGCTGTTCTCCTCTGTCCTTTGCCTATTAAACATCTGCTCCTAAACTAAAAAACAAACAAACAAAAAACCAGTTAGCAAGGGAATGAAACGAAAAACATCTATTTTTTGGCTTTAGTTAAATGGGCTCCCATTCTCCCTCTCTGGTTCTATCCAGAGGCATCTCCTAAAGAGCCTGGAGTGCCCCTCCTCTAAACTCCACCTTTACAGCCAGAAAGAGTGGCTAGCCGGGCGCGGTGGCTCACGCCTGTAATCCCAGCACTTTGGGAGGCCGAGGCGGGCAGATCACGAGGTCAGGAGATCGAGACCATCCTGGCTAACATGGTGAAACCCCGTCTCTACTAAAAAATACAAAAAACTAGCCGGGTGAGGTGGCGGGCGCCTGTAGTCCCAGCTACTTGGGAGGCTGAGGCAGGAGAATGGCGTGAACCCGGGAGGCGGAGCTTGCAGTGAGCTGAGATCCGGCCACTGCACTCCAGCCTGGACGAGAGAGCGAGACTCCGTCTCAAAAAAAAAAAAAAAAAAAAAAAAAAAAGAGTGGCCAGACTCGGGTGGGACCAGGGAGTTCCAGGCCCAGGTTCTTTCCGCCAACCCCTAGCAAAGGCTACCCGCTGGGCTGGGAGAACAGTCCTGGAGTGAGTTGAGGGTTTAGTATTGCATGATTAGTGAGCAAATAACTCACTCCTCCTGCACGGAGGCCCCAGGAGGAGATGCCACTACTGGAGGGGAGGGCAGAAAGACAAAGATGGGGCAGGAAGGGACCAGAGAGATTCTAAAAATCTAGATGTTGGCTGGGTGGTGGCTCTCGTCTGTAATCCCAGCACTTTGGGAGGCCAAGGCATGCGGATCACCTGAGGTCAGCAGTTCAAGACCAGCCTGGCCAGTATGGTGAAACCCCATCTCTACTGAAAATACAAAAATTAGCCAGGTGTGGTGGCACATGCCTGTAATCCCAGCTACTAAGGAGGCTGAGGCAGGAGAATCACTTGAACCCAGGTGGTGGAGGTTGAAGTGAGCCAAGATCACCCCATTGCACTCCAGTCTAGGTGACAGAGAGAGACTCCATCTCAAAAAAAAAACCATGAAATCTAGCCAGGCGTGGTGGCTCATGCCTGTAATCCCAGCACTTTGGGAGGCTGAGGTGGGCAGATCACAAGGTCAGGAAATCGAGACCATCCTGGCTAACACAGTGAAACACTATCTCTACTAAAAATACAAAAAATTAGCCGGGCGTGGTGGCGTGCGCCTGTAGTACCATCTACTCAGGAGGCTGAGGCAGGAGAATTGCCCAAACCAGAGAGGCGGAGGTTGCAGTGAGCTGAGATTGCACCATTGCACTCCAGGTTGGGTGACAGAGCGAGACTTCGTCTCAAAAAAAAAAAAAAAAGTTTTTAATCAGCAGGGTCTCATAAGATGCATGTGAAATTGCTTAGGGATTTAACAGATGGTATTTGAGATTGCTGTTATTTTTGTGAACTCTTTTAGACAGCAGAAATCCCTAAGAACTAGGAGATAGTCTGTGAACATGCTTTGAGGTTACAAAGGAGGTGGAGTCTGTCAGTCACTTGCAAAGAGCTGATAACTTGAGCAAACATGTTGAACGAAGTCCCACTGGACTCCTGTAGTCCAGCGTCATACTTCTTTTTTTAGCAGTGACCACAGCTGAAGAAATTCCAGAAGACTAACTTACGTGTGTAGTGACACTCCCTGTGGCTTTCCCCACCGCACTCCAGCCTGGGGAAAGCTACATGCGCAGGGAAAGGGGAGAGGACACAACCACGAGATGACTCTGCTTAAATCACTTTGACCAGACTCAGGAAACAGCTGAGCCAAGGGGGTCCACACTGTGAATGTGACTTAACCGGTGTCTGCAGTCTGCTCAGGATCCTGAGTGCCAGGCCCACACTGCTGTCTCTGGTCACACATCCTGGGGTGTCCCAAAGGCACCTCGAGTTCCCCCAGCCTGCCTTGCTGCCCTCAGCTCTCAGCCTGGGCTGATGCCTCAGAGGAGCTCTCCTTCCCCCACGCCATGCCAAAAGTGTCCCTAACTCCTCTTTTTTTTTCTTTTTTTTTGAGTCAGAGTCTCACTCTGTCACCCAGGTTGGAGTGCAATGGCGCGATCTCTGGCTCAGTACAACCTCCGCCTCCCAGGTTCAAGCAATTCTCCTGCCTCAGCCTCCTGAGTAGCTGGGATTACAGGCGCCTGCCACCACGCCCGGCTATTTTTGTGTTTTTAGTAGAGACAGGGTTTCACCATATTGGCCGGGCTGGTCTCAAACTCCTGACCTCGTGATCCACCCGCCTCGGCCTCCCAAAGTGCTGGGATTACAGGCTTGAGCCACCGCGCCCAGCCCCTAACTCCTCTTAACCCTTTGAAAGATTTCTACTCCTTCCCAGTTTTTTAGAGATGGGGTCTCACTATGCTGCCCAAGCTGGTCTCAAATTCGTGGGCTCAAGTGATCCTCCTGTTTCAGCCTCCCAAAGTGCTGCGGTTACAGGCGTGAGCTACCGCATCTGGCCTCCACTCCCTCTTTACCAATCCTAATAGCACAGCCCTGGTCCTGTCTCAGATCTGAACATGTACTTTACCTTTTTTTTTTTTTTTTTTTTGAGACGGAGTCTTGCTCTATCGCCGAGGCTGGAGTGCAGTGACAAGATCTCGGGCCACTGCAACCTCCACCTCCCGAGTTTAAGCAATTCTTTGCCTCAGCCTCCTGACTAGCTGGGATTACAGGCACCCGCCAGCACGCCCGGCTAATTTTTTGTATTTTTAGTAGAGACAGGGTTTCACCATCTTGGCCAAGCTAGTCTTGAACTCCTGATCTTGTGATCTGCCCGCCTCAGCCTCCCAAAGTGCTAGGATTACAGACGTGAGCCACCACACCTGGCCCACATGCTTTAACTTTTGGCAGTACTATTCTCCCCAAGTTTCCCTGCTCCTCGGTGGCTTCCCAGTCCTCTGTAGAACCGGGGCAAGCTCCCTCCCGCAGCCTGCAAGGCTCGCAGGCGTGCACCTTCGCTTGGTTCCTTAAGCACATCAGGCTCCCTCCCATCACAAGACATTCGCACATGCCCTTCTTCTTTTCATTTTTTTTTTTTTTTTTGAGACAGAGTCTCGCTGTGTTGCCCAGGTTGTAGTACAATGGCACCATCAAAGCTCACTGCAGCCTCAACCTCTCAGGCTCAAGTGATCCTCCCATCTTGGCCTCCCAAGTAGCTGGCATTACAAGTGTGTGCCACCTTGCCCACCTAATTTTTATTTATATTATATTTTATTATTATTACTTTTTTTGGAGACAGAGTTTCACTCTTATTGCCCAGGCTGGAATGCAATGGTGCGATCTTGGCTCACCGCAACCTCCACCTCCCGGGTTCAAGTGATTCTCCTGTCTCAGCCTCCGGAGTAGCTGGGATTACAGGTATGTGCCACTATACCCGGCTCATTTTGTATTTTTAGTAGAGACGGAGTTTCTCCGTGTTGGTCAGGCTGGTCTCAAACTCCTGACCTCAGGTGATCTGCCTGCCTTGGCCTCCCAAAGTGCTGGGATTACAGGTGTGGGCCACTGCATTCAGCCTAATTATTATTTATTTATTTATTTATTTATTTTTAGTAGAGACGGGGTTTCACCATATTGGCCAGGCTGGTCTCAAACTCCTGACCTTGTGATCACCCACCTCGGCTTCCCAAAGTGCTGGGATTACAGACGTGAGCCATTACGCCCAGTCTAATTTTATTTATTTATTTATTTATTTATTTATTTATTTATTTATTTTTGAGACAGTTTTGCTCTTGTCGCCCAGGCTGGAGTGCAGTGGCATGATCTCGGCTCATGCAACCTCCACTTCCCTGGTTCAAGAGATTCTCCTGCCTCAACCTCCTCAGTAGCTGGGATTACAGGCGCCCACCACCACACCTGGCAATTTTTTTGTGTTTTTAGTAGAGACGGGGTTTCACCATGTTGACCAGGATGATCTCGAACTCCTGACCTCAGGTGATCCGCCTGCCTCGGGCTCCCAAAGTGCTGGGATTACGGGCATGAGCCATTGCGCCCAGCCTAATTTTTAATTTTTTTTGTAAAAATGGGGTCTCATTATGTTGCCCAGGCTTTTTTTGAACTCCTGGACTCAAGCTATCCTCTTGCCTCGGCCTCCCACAGTGCTGAGATTGCAGGCATGAGCCACTGTGCCTGGCTGCACATGCCCTCTGCCTGCCTGTGTGCCTCCCACCCAGCCTTCAGCTGTCAGTTCAACCACACTTCCTTAGGGAAACCTTGATCACATTCCTTTGACTTATGCCTGTTGTTTGGAATCCCCTGGGGAATTTGTGAAAATACAGATTGCTGGGTCCCACCGTCGAGTTTCTGATTCAGTAGGCTTGGGGCAGGTTCAAGATTTGCCTTCCATTATGTTGGAGATAGGGTCTCACTATGTCACCCAGATGCTGCTGCTGCTGCTGCTGCTGAGAGCAACGCCATCAGAACCACTGGCCCGCGTCCTCACACTGTCCCCCTTCATCAGTCTACAATGACACACTCTCATTCATGTAACCCTTGGGTTATATCTGTCTCTCCTCTAAACTATGAGGTCAGGGAAGCAAAGAGCCCTGTGTTAGCTCTTGTCAAAATTCTAACTGGCATACAGAGGTGCTCAGTAAATAGTTGTTGGCTGGATGCCAACAACTGGGCTCACACCTGTGATCCCAGCACTTTGGGAGGCCAGGATGGGAGGATCACTTGAGCCTAGGGGTTTGAAACCAGCCTGGACAACATAGTGAGACCCCCATCTCTGCAAAACTACAAAAAAATGGCCAGGCACAGTGGCTCATGCCTGTAATCCCAGCACTTTGGGAGGCCGAGGTGGGCAGATCACCTGAGGTTAGGAGTTTGAGACCAGCCTGGCCAATAGAGTGAAACCCTTACTGAAAATATAAAAATTAGCCAGGTATGGTGGTGCGTGCCTGTAGTCCTAGCCACTTGGGAGGCTGAGGCAGGAAAATTGCTTGAACCTGGGAACTGGAGGTTGCAGTAAGTCAAGATAGCACCACTGCACTCCAGCCTGGGTGATGGAGTGAGACTCCATCTCAAAAACAAAACAAAACAAAACAAAAAAACACCAAAAAAATTACCTGGGTATTGATGGCATGCGCCTGTGGTCTCAGCTCCTCAGGAGGCTGAGATGGGAGGATCGCTTGTGCCTGGGAGGTTGAGGCTGCAGTGAGCCATGATGACGTCAATGCACTCCAGCCTGGGCAACAGAGCAAGACACTGTCTCAAAAATAAGTTATTGAACAAATGAGTGAATGAATAAATAAAAGGAAGCAAGCTAGTCTTCCCCACTTCCCCTGTGGCAGGCTGGTGCTCCAGAATTTATGTAGTGCTCTCCTACTGGAAAGCAATTAGATTCCCTATCAGTGATAATAAACATAATTTTTAACTTTAGGAAGCTGAGGTGGAACAAGACTTAAAATAAATTTTAAAATGTGTAAGCAGGCCGGGCGCGGTGGCTCACGCCTATAATCCCAGCACTTTGGGAGGCCGAGGCAGGCGGATCACAAGGACAGGAGATCGAGACCATCCTGGCTAACATGGTGAAACCCTGTCTCTACTAAAAATACAAAAAATTAGCTGGGTGTGGTGGCGGGCGCCTGTAGTCCCAGTTACTCAGGAGGCTGAGGCAGGAGAATGGTGTGAACCCGGGAGGCGGAGCTTTCAGTGAGCTGAGAACGCGCCACTGTACTCCAGCCTGGGCGGCAGAGTGAGACTCCCTCTCAAAAAAAAAACAAAAAAACGTGTAAGCAAAAACTCCGTTGTATGTAAGAAAAACCAATTCCACCTGAGGAAGAGAAAGAGTTAAAGTCCTTTAAAAATTGAGTGCCTGTTTTTCTGTGGCTAGTGAGCCTTATCTCTCGCTTTCCCGGGCATTGTGAACTCTGTTTCTCTAGCTGTGCAGCTGCAAGGTCACCAAACAGATCATCTCAAGTCAGAAAACACGTTGTTCCTTGAAAAGTAAGAAATAATGTAATGCATGTCTTAATTAAATAACTGTCTTTGTTTCTCGCTTCTGTAATATGCTTCCCCGTGCACAAATCTGCCCCTGCCCCAAGAAATGCTTAAAAGGTAACCAGACTCTTTGTTCGGGGCTCAGTTCTTTGGATGTTAATCCGACTGGGTCTGTGCACCTGAGTAATTAAATAATTCCTCTTCAACCTCTCGGTCTTTCTGATTCCTTAATTATCCCGCTGCAGAGGCAGGAGGATTGCTTAAGGCCAGGAGTTTGAGACTGCAGTGAGCCATGGTCTCCTGGCTGCACTCCAGCCTGGGCGACAGAATGAGACCCTATCTCAAAAAACAAACAAACATAGTTTTAAAACCATTACTGCGGCTGGGCGCGGTGGCTCAAGCCTGTAATCCCAGCACTTTGGGAGGCCGAGGCGGGTGGATCACGAGGTCAGGAGATCGAGACTATCCTGGCTAACATGGTGAAACCCCGTCTCTACTAAAAATACAAAAAACTAGCCGGGCGAGGTGGCGGGCACCTGTAGTCCCAGCTACTTGGGAGGCTGAGGCGGGAGAATGGCGTGAACCCAGCAGGCGGAGCTTGCAGTGAGCCAAGATCACGCCACTGCACTCCAGCCTGGGAGACACAGTGAGACTCCGTCTCAAAAAAACAAAAAACAAAACAAAACAAAACAAAAAAAAACCATTACTGCTGGGCGTGGTGGCTCAGGCCTGTAATCCCAGCACTTTGGGAGGCCGAGGTGGGTAGATCACGAGGTCAGGAGATCGAGACCATCCTGGTCAACATGGTGAAACCCCATCTCTACTAAAAATACAAAAATTAGCTGGGTGTGGTGGCGGGCGCCTGTAATCCCAGCCATTCTGGAGGCTAAGCCAGGAGAATGGCTTGAACCCAGGAGGCAGAGGTTACAGTGAGCCAAGATCATGCCACTGCACTCCAGCCTGGTGACAGAGGAAGACTCTATCTCAAAACAAAAACAAAAACAAAACCAAAACCATTGCTAACTTTGCAAAAAGTAAGGGAATTTCCCAAGGATCCCTTCAAAACAAGAAAGGGTGTAAATCAGGGTGCTGGAACTGGGGCCTGGCCAAATGTTGATGACTCCATGACCTTGGAGATTAAGGAACCGCGGGGAACAGATTAGACCTTGAGTCCACATATGGTGGGGCAGCCGAAACCAAGGCTCGTAGTAGATTCCTATGGATCCTGGAAGGGGCTACCCATGCAGTGAAAGGTAGACCAGAAAACCTCCACCCACCAGTAAGGGAATTGATCGACAAACTCTGCCCCTTTCCTTTGTGGTGGGAAAAATTTAGGAATACCTGGACCCATGAATTCAGAACCTGTGCCTGCTCCCTGTACTCCCTTCAGGCCTGGGATGCCTGCCTCTAGGAAATGAATGTGTCATGCTAGTAGTGTCCCCTTGTGTCTAGTGGGAGTAACTACACATTTTTTCTTTTTTTTTTTCAGAGGAGTCTTGCTCTGTCACCTAGGCTGGAGTGCAGTGGCGCGATCTTGGCTCACTGCAACCTCCACCTCCCAGGTTCAAGCCATTCTCCTGCCTCAGCCTCCCGAGTGGCTGGGATTACAGGCACCCGCCACCACGCCCGGCTAATTTTTGTATTTTTTAGTAGAGGTAGAGTTTCACCATGTGGCTCAAGCTGGTCTCGAACCCCTGACCTCAGGTAATCCACCTGCCTCAGCCTCCCAAAGTGCTGGGATTACAGGCGTGAGCCACTGCACCTGGCAACTACACATTTTTCAAACAGAGCGCATCCTAAATCAGGATCTTCAGGTTTTCCTGAGATTAAGTCCAACTAATAAAAAATTCCCTTACACAACTCAATAGCAAAAAACAAATCACCCAAATAAAAAAATAAAATAAATAAACAGGCCAGGTGTGGTGGCTCACGCCTATAATCCCAGCACTTTGGGAGGCCAAGATGGGTGGATCACGAGGTCAGGAGATCGAGACCATCCTGGCTAACATGGTGAAACCCCGTCTCTACTGAAAATACAAAAAATTAGCCGGGTGTGCGTCTGTAGTCCCAGCTTCTGGGGAGTCTGAGGCAGGAGAATGGCATGAATCCAGGAGGCGGAGCTTGCAGTGAGCCGAGATTGTGCCACTGCACTCCAGCCTGGGCGACAGAGCGAGATTCCGTCTCAAAAAAAATTAAAATAAAATAAAATAAAATAAAAAATGGATGACCGGGTGTAGTGGCTCATTCCCATAATCCCAGCACTTTGGGAGGCCAAGGTAGGCAGATCACCTGAGGTCAGGAGTTCAAGACCAGCCTGGCTAACATGGTGAAACCCCATTTCTACTAAAAATACAAAAAATTAGCTGGGCGTGGTGGTGCACACCTGTAATCCCAGCTACTCGGGAGGCTGAGGCAGGAGAATGTCTTAAACCTGAGAGGTGGAGGTTGCAGAAGCCGAGATCGTACCATTGCACTCCAGCTTGGGCAACAAGAGCAAAACTCTGTCTCAAAGAAAAAAAAAAAAAAAAGGGCAAAGGACCTTCACAGACATTTTTTCAAAGACATACAAATGGCCAACAAATTTACAAAAAGGTGCTCAACATCACCAATTATCAGAGAAATGGAAATCAGAACCACAATATCACCTGCCATTGGCCTAGAAAAGATAGGCTGGGTGCGGTGGCTCACGCCTGCAATCCCAGCACTTTGGGAGGCTGAGGCAGGCGGATCATAAGGTCAGGAGATTGAGACCATCCTGGTTAACATGGTGAAACCCCGTCTCTATTAAAAATACAAAAAAAAAAAAAAAAAAAAAAGATTAGTTGGTCGTGGTGGCAGGCATCTGTAGTCCCAGCTACTCAGGAGACTGAGGCAGGAGAATGGTGTGAACCTGGGAGGCGGAGCTTGCAGTGAGCCAAGATCACATCACTTCTCTCCAGCCTGGGCAACAGGGAGAGACTCCGTCTCAAAAAAAAAAAAAAGATAAGTGTTGGTGAAGGTCCTCACCCTTGCACGCTGTTGGTGAGGACGTACTTGGTTCAGTTGTTATGGAAAACAGCATGGAAGTTCCTCAAAAAATGCAACGTAGAACTACCATATGATCCAGCCATCCCATTTCTGGGTATATATTTAAAGGGACTGGGTCAGGTGTGGTGGCTTATGCCTGAGATTAAGAGAATGGCGATGACTTTTCACAAGCATACTGCCTTCAGGCACTTGTTTAACGAAGCACACCCTGCACAGCCCAAAATCCGTTAAACCTTGAGTCACCACAGCATATGTCTCTTGCAAGGACAGGGTTGGGGGTAGGGTCACAGATTAACAGCATCTCAAATACAGAACAAAATGGAGTCTCTTATGTCTACTTCTTTCTATATAGACACAGTAACAG
>NC_037682.1:9176535-9181969 GCF_003255815.1 Theropithecus gelada | reverse complement strand
TAAAAAAAAAAAAAAAAAAAAAGAAATATAATTGTGTTTTTTTGTTGTTGTTGTTGTTTTTGAGATGGAGTCTCACTCTGTTGCCCAGGCTGGAGTGCAGTGGCACGATCTCGGCTCACTGCAAGCTCTGCCTCCCGGGTTCCCGCCATTCTCCTGCCTCAGCCTCCGCGAGTAGCTGGGACTACAGGTGCCCGCCACCACAACTGGCTTATTTTTTGTATTTTTAGTAGAGATGGGGTTTCACTGTGTTAGCCAGGATGGTCTCGATCTCCTGACCTCGTGATCCGCCCATCTCGGCCTCCCAAAGTGCTGGGATTACAGGTGTGAGCCACCGCGCCCGGCCAATTGTTTTTGTTTTTTTTGAAACACTCTCGTTCTGTCACCCAGGCTGGGGTGCAGTGGCGCAATCATAGCTCGCTGCATCCTCAACCTCCTGGGCTCAAGCTGTCATCCCAAGCCACAGGTGTGTACCACCGTGCCAGGCTAACTTTATTTTATTATATTTGTAGAGACAAGGTCTCACTATGTTGCCCAGGCTAATCTTGAACTCCTGGGCTGAAATGATTCTCCCACCTTGGCCTCCCAAAGTGCTGGGATTACAGGCGTGAGCCCCTATGTCTGCCTGGGCCTTTTTTTTTTTGAGACTGAGTCTCGCTCTGTCGCTCAGGCTGGAGTGCAATGGCGCAATCTCAGCTCACTGCAACCTCCGCCTCCTAGGTTCGAGCGATTCTCTCACCTCAGCCTCCTGAGTAGCTGGGATTGCAGGAGCCTGCCACCACGCCCAGCTAATTTTTGTATTTTTGTACAGATGGGATTTCACCATGTTGGCCAGGCTGGTCTCAAACTCTTGACCTCAGGTGATCCACCCGCCTCAGCCTCCCAAAGTGCTGGGAGTACAGGCATGAGCCATGGCGCCTGGCCTGGCCTGGGACTTTCTATGTGGACAGTCGTGTGGTCTGAGTGGGGAAAGCTGGGTCTCACTTTCCTATCTGTGCCTCTTGCTTGCCTTGCCTGACAGTGCCTCTGACCCCCAGTGTAGGATGGATAGGTGTGAGCAGGCGCCCCTGACGCACCCGGCCTGAGAGAAAGCATTGTCTTTCACTGAATAAGTGGGATTTTGCTGTGGGTTCTTCAGAGATGTGCTTAATCAGGTTGAGGAAGTTCCTTTCTGACCCTGGCTTGCTGAGTTTTTTCTTGGACGGATGTTCAATGGAACTTCCTCTTTCAGCTGCATGTGAACGGCAGGCTCCCTGAGCCTCAATGTGCAGTTTTTGTTCTAGGGAACTTAGAAGGCTTCCCTGTTAGGGTTGCAGCTCAGGACTCCGTCCCCACCAGCTGCCGTCCCCTCGCCAGCCCACTGCCCTTTGGCTGGTGGAGTCCACTCGGTGAGCAGAGGAGTGCGGGTGGACTGAGCTGAGGGCGGGGAGTGTGGAGAGTCCACCAGGCCTCTGCTCTTCCTTCTGGGCCGGGCAGCAGTGCCCCCTCCTCACCCACCCAGAGGGGTTGTAGCTGCCCTTAGAAAGGCAGGAGCCAGGCTAGTCTCCACAGGGCCACTCCCAGCGTTCGACCCAGCCCCACCAGTCAGGAGCACAGGTGACCATTCCTGTCTACTTGGACTCACCTTGTCCTAGGCCTGCAGCAGTGCCTGGCACGTGGGAGGCACTCAGGAAATACCTGTGTCCTGACTAAGGGGCACCACCCTCTTGATGCCCTCTGTCTGTGACTCCCTCAGACCCCTGAGGGCCCTGTCCTTGGTGCCCAGCTGTGCCTGCTGGTACCCGGCTGCTGTATATTTTCTGTCAGTGTGCCTCATGGTTCACACCTGTTGAGTAGGAGTCACTTTTGAAGAATGTGCTGTCGGGGAGCCGCCCGCCCCTGCCCTGTGACATCTCGCCCCTTCCTCCTGGCTACAGGTTTTCCTCCCAGCCAGCACTACCCGCCTCCCTGCCCCGCCTCCCCGCCCCGCCTCCCCGCCCCGCCTCCCCACTCTTCCTCCTCTTTGCAGCAGCCGGGCTCCTTTCCCCCTCCCTCCCTACCTCTTCTGCCCACAGGGTCAGCCTTCCTGGGCTATGCCTTCTGACTAGAATGTTCTTTCTTTCCCACCCGAACTCCCAGACCTGGGGACCCCTCCTCATCCACCAGGACTCACCTTCACAGTCATCCGAGTGGGACACCTCCCCCGCCTCCCCACTCCCTCCCTCCCTCCTGAGCGATGTGTGTCCCCTCCCCTGCTTCCCCATCCAGAGAGCAGAGCTCATTTCAGACTCAGCAACAGGCATGGAAGGGGGGTCTGGCCAGGCATCACACTGCTCCCTCCTCCCCAGGCCGAACTGATGAGCAGCCTCATTGAGTACTGCATTGAACTGAGCCAGGTGGCGGAGCCCGCAGGCCCCCAGGACAGTGCGACAGGCCCGCCCTCAGACCCCAGCTCCTCACCGGCTCCTGTTCAGCGCCCCAAGCTGCGGAGGCAGGGCAGCGTGGTGTCCAGCCGGATCCAGCATCTCTCCACCATCGACTACGTGGAGGACGGTGAGCAGCCCTTCCGTGCACAGGCACACACAAACACGCATGCACATGCACACACCGGGGGGCGTTCCTGAGGACAGGCATTGCAGAGCAGCTCCAGACCCAGTGTGAGCTGGCCTCCATCTCAGGACCCAGCTGTGAGCAGGGCGAGCCTGGGCCTTGGCCATAGTGCCTTTCCTGTCCCTTCTCACTGCCACATCACAGACGTGTTCTGCAGCATTGTCCAGGATGTGATCCGGGAAACTACTCAACATCTGTTATTAAAGTGTTGGGTAGGCAGGGCACGGTGGCTCACGCCTGTAATCCCAGCACTTTGGGAGGCCGAGGCGGGAGGATCACCTGAGGTCAGGCTGGCCAACATGGTTAAACCCTGTCGCTTCTAAAAATACAAAAAAGTTAGCGAGGTGTGTGATGGGCACCTGTAATTCCAGCTACTTGGGAGGCTGCGGCAGGAAAAACGCTTGAACCTGGGAGGCGGAGGTTGCCGTGAGCCGAGATTGCATCTTTCCACTCCAGCCTGGGAGACAGAGCAAGACTCCGTCTCATTCATAAATAAATAAATAAATAAAGCGTTGGGTAAATCACTGTTGTGACCACATCCTGGGGTGTTCAGTGCAGCTGGTAAAAATACAGTACCCAGGTAGGGCACAGTGGCTCACACCTGTAATCCCAGTACTTTGGGAGGCCAAGATAAAGAGGATCGCTTGAGCCCGGAAGTTCAAGACCAGCCTGGACAACAGAGTGAGACCCTGTCTCTACAAAATATACTTAAAATTAGCTGAGCATGGTGGTATATGCCTGTAGTGCACCTTCTTGGGAGGCTGATGAGGCAAGAGTATCTCTGAGCCCAGGAGTTGGAGGTTTGCAGTGAGCTACGATTGTACCACTGCACTGCAGCCTGGGTGACAACGATGAGACCCTATATATATTTTTTTAATTAATTAATTAATTTGTTTATTTATTTTTGAGACGGAGTCTCGCTCTGTCACCCAGGCTGGAGTGCAGTGGCGTGATCTTGGCTCACTGCAACTTCTGCCTCCCCAGTTCTAGCGATTCTCCTGCCTCAGCCTCACAAGTAGCTGGGACTACAGGTGCCCGCCACCACGCCCGGCTAATTTTTTGTATTTTTAGTAGAGATGGCTTTTCACCATGTTAGCCAGGATGGTCTCGATTTCCTGTCCTCGTGATCCGTCCGCCTTGGCCTCCGAAAGTGCTGGGATTACAGGAGTGAAACACCACGCCCGGCCCGAGACCCTATTTTTAAAAAGGAATACCCTGGCCGGGCACAGTGGCTCACGCCTGTAATCCTAGCATTTTGGGAGGCCAAGGCAGGCGGATCACCTGAGGTCAGTAGTTCGAGACCAGCCTGACCAACATGGAGAAACCTCATCTCTACTAAAAATACAAAATTAGCTGGGCGTGGTGGTGGGCACCTGTAGTCCCAGCTACTTGGGAGGCTGAGGCAGGAGAATCGCTTGAACCCAGGAGGCAGAGGTTGCGGTGAGCCAAGATCACACTACTACACTCCAGCCTGGGCAACAAGAACGAAACTCTGTCTCAAAAAATAAATAAATAATAGGCCAGGCGCAGTGGCTCATGCCTATAATCCCAGCACTTTGGGAGGCCGAGGCAGGCAGATCACGAGGTCAGGAGATCGAGACCATCCTGGCTAACATGGTGAAACCCCGTCTCTACTGAAAATACAAAAAAGTAGCCAGGTGTGGTGGTAGGTGCCTGTAGTCCCAGCTACTCGGGAGGCTGAGGCAGGAGAATAGCGTGAACCTGGGAGGCAGAGCTTGCAGTGAGCGGAGATTGCGCCACTGCACTCCAGCCTGGGCAACAGAGTGAGACTCCATCTCAAAAAAAAAAAAAAAAAGCCGGGCGCGGTGGCTCAAGCCTGTAATCCCAGCACTTTGGGAGGCCGAGATGGGCGGATCACGAGGTCAGGAGATCGAGACCATCCTGGCGAACACGGTGAAACCCCGTCTCTACTAAAAAGTACAAAAAAACTAGCCGGGCGAGGTGGCGGTTGCCTGTAGTCCCAACTACTCGGGAGGCTGAGGCAGGAGAATGGCGGGAACCCGGGAGGCGGAGCTTGCAGTGAGCTGAGATCCGGCCACTGCACTCCCGCCTGGGCGACAGAGTGAGACGCCCTCTCAAAAAAAAAAAAAAAAAAATGAGTAGCCTGGGCGCGTTGACTCACGCCTGTAATCTCAGCACTTTGGGAGGCCAAGGCGGGCGGATCACAAGGTCAGGAGATCGAGACCATCCTGGCTAACATGGTGAAACCCCGTCTCTACTAAAAATACAAAAAAAATTAGCCGGACGTGGTGGCAGACGCCTGTAGTCCCAGCTACTCAGGAGAATGGCGTGAACCCAGGAGGCGGAGCTTGCAGGGAGCCGCAATCGCACCACTGCACTCCAGCCTGAGCGACAGTGCAAGACTGTCTCAAAAGAAAAAAAGAAATGAGGCCGGGCGCGGTGGCTCAAGCCTGTAATCCCAGCACTTTGGGAGGCCGAGACGGGCGGATCACGAGGTCAGGAGATCGAGACCATCCTGGCGAACACGGTGAAACCCCGTCTCTACTAAAAAAATACAAAAAACTAGCCGGGCGAGGTGGCGGGCGCCTGTGGTCCCAGCTACTCGGGAGGCTGAGGCAGGAGAATGGCGTAAGCCCGGGAGGCGGAGCTTGCAGTGAGCCGAGATCGCGCCACTGCACTCCAGCCCGGGCGACAGAGCGAGACTCCGTCTCAAAAAAAAAAGAAAAAAAGAAATGAGTAACAGGACAGCATGTGCGCAGCCACGCGCATGAGGCAGGAGGGCCCAGCTCTGGCCGTCAGCGGCTGTAGCTTTGACTTTTTCTTTGTACTTCTTGGAGCACGTAAATTTTTTTTTTTTTTTTTGAGA
>NC_037682.1:9169134-9176484 GCF_003255815.1 Theropithecus gelada | reverse complement strand
GGGCGACAGAGCGAGACTCCGTCTCAAAAAAAAAAGAAAAAAAGAAATGAGTAACAGGACAGCATGTGCGCAGCCACGCGCATGAGGCAGGAGGGCCCAGCTCTGGCCCTCAGCGGCTGTAGCTTTGACTTTTTCTTTGTACTTCTTGGAGCACGTAAATTTTTTTTTTTTTTTTTGAGACGGAGTCTCGCTCTGTCGCCCAGGCTGGAGTGCAGTGGCGCAATCTCGGCTCACTGCAAGCTCCGCCTCCCGGGTTTACGCCATTCTCTTGCCTCAGCCTCCCGAGTAGTTGGGACTACAGGCAACCGCCACCTCGCCCGGCTAGTTTTTTTGTATTTTTTAGTAGAGACGGGGGTTTCACCCTGTTAGCCAGAATGGTCTCGATCTCCTGACCTCGTGATCCACCCGTCTCGGCCTCCCAAAGTGCTGGGATTACAGGCTTGAGCTACCGCGCCCGGCCCAGAGCACCTAAATCTTTTACAAGTCTTGTAATTTTTAGAATAATTGTTTTTTCTTTTTTTCTGGAGGCGGAGTTTCACTCTTGTTGCCCAAGCTGGAGTGCAGTCGCGTGATCTCGGCTCACCGCAGCCTCCACCTCGCGGGTTCCAGCGATTCTCCTGCCTCAGCCTCCCGAGTATCTGGGATTATAGGCAGGCGCCACCATGCCCAGCTAATTTTGTACTTTTAGTAGAGATGGTGTTTCTCCATGTTGGTCAGGCTGGTCTCGAACTCCTGACCTCAGGTGATCCGCCCACCTCGGCCTCCCAAAGTGCTGGGATTACAGGCGTGAGCCACCGTGCCCGGCCCGAGAATAAGTTTTATAATCAGAAAAAGCAAACTTTTTCTACAGTGTAATTTGGACCACTGTGTGGCATTTCTTAGCATAGTTTTAGCACGCTCATTTTCACCCAGACCTCTGCTTGTGGGCATTACAGTTTTCAGCGTTCGGCTCTTCTAAACAGCACATCTACGGCAAAGTGTTTCCTTAGAATCTGAACTGTTTCCTCAGGATACGTTCCTAGAAATGGCCTTGCTGTTGTAAAAGTGTGCAGATTTTTCTTTTAAACAGGGTTTCACTCTGGTGCCCAGGCTGGAGTGCAATGGCCTAGTCAAGGCTCACTGCAGCGTCTACCTCCTATGTGCTCAAGCAATCCTCCTTCTGCAGTCTCCTGAGTAGGTGGGACTACAGGCATGAGCCACTACTCCCGGCTGATTTTTAAATTCTTTGTCAAGACAGCATCTCACTATGTTGCCCAGGCTGGTCTCAGACTCCTGGGATCAAATGATCCTCCCACCTCGGCCTCCCAAAGTGCTGGGATTACAGATGTGAGCACCATGCCTGGGCAATATGCTGATTTTGAAGAGGCTTTTCATACCTGCCACCTTCCAGAGAGGTTGTACCCAGGTGTACCCTCCACAGCAGAGAAGATGGCATCTGCCTCCTATGCCCTCACCCACAATGAGTGTAATCATTCCAAGCCAAAGGAAACTTGTCTGGGCTGGTGTTTGAACACAGTGAGATTGGAAATTTTTTTTTTTGAGACTGTCTCGCTGTGTTGCCCAGGCTTGAGTACAATGGCACAATCTCGGCCCACTGCAAACTCCGCCTCCCAGGTTCAAGCGATTCTCCCTGCCTCAGCCTCCCGAGTGGCGGGGATTGCAGGCGCCTGCCACCATGCCCGGCTAATTTTTGTATTTTCAGTAGAGACAGGGTTCCGCCATGTTGGCCAGCCTGGTCTCGAACTCCTGACCTCAGGTGAGCCACCACGCCTGGCCGATTGCAAATTTTTACATGCTTGATCATATTTAGATTTCCTTCCTGAATTACTGATGATTTCTTTTGCTCATTTTTCTTCTGTTGCTTGACTTTAAAATTAACATCTTGGTCAAGTGAGATGGCTATAATCCCAATACTTTGGGAGGCCGAGGCAGGCAAATTGCTTGAGTCTAGGAGTCCAAGACCAGCCTGTGCAACATAGCAAGACCCCATCTCTGTTTAAAAGATTAGCAGGACAGCCGGGCGCGGTGGCTCAAGCCTGTAATCCCAGCACTTTGGGAGGCTGAGACGGGCGGATCACGAGGTCAGGAGTTCGAGACCATCCTGGCTAACACGGTGAAACCCCGTCTCTACTAAAAAATACAAAAAACTAGCCGGGCGAGGTGGTGGACGCCTGTAGTCCTGGCAACTCGGGAGGCTGAGGCAGGAGAATGGTGTAACCCCGGGAGGCGGAGCTTGCAGTGAGCTGAGATCCGGCCACTGCACTCCACCCTGGGCAACACAGCGAGACTCCGTCTCAAAAAAAAAAAAAAAAAGATTAGCAGGGCATGGTGGCGTACACCTGAAGTCCCAGCTAGTTGGGAGGCTGAGATGGAAGGATCACCTGAGCTAGAAGGGTTAAGGCTTCAGTGAGTTATGATCACAACACTGCAGTCCAGCCTGGGTGACAGTGAGACCCTGTCTAAAAAAAAAAAAAAAAATTATTATTAATGTCTTGGCCAGGCACGGTGGCTCACACCTGTAATCTCAGTACTTTGGGAGACAGGCAGGAGGCTCACCTGAGCCCAGGAGTTCGAGACCAGCCTAGGCAATCGAGCAAGACCCTGTCTCTACACAAACTAAAAAAACATTAGCCATGGCTCACACCTGTAGTCCCAGCTACTGGGGATGCTGAAGTGGGAGGATCAGTTGGGCTTAGGAGGTAAGGCTGCGGTGAGCCATGATTGTAACGTTGCACTCCAGCCTGAGCAACACAGCCTGTCTCAAAACAAAACAAAACAAAACAAAAAACACAAAGGTGGGACATGGTGGCTCACACCTGTAATCCCAGCACTTTGGGAGGCCAAGGCAGGTGGATCATGAGGTCAGGAGTTTGAGACCAGCCTGGCCAATATGGTGAAACTCCATCTCTACTAAAAATACAAAAATTTGCCAGGCACAGTGGCCCTGTCACACCTGTAATCCCAGCACTTTTGGAGGCCGAGGCGGGTGGATCACGAGGTCAAGAGATCAAGACCATCCTGGCCAGCATGGTGAAACCCCATCTCTACTAAAAATATAAAAACTAGTGTGCGTAGTGGTATGCATCTATAGTCCCAGCTGCTCAGGAGGCTGAGGCAGGAGAATCGCTTGAACCTGGGAGGCGGAGGTTGCAGTGAGCTGAGATCGCGCCACTGCACTCCAGCCTGGGTGACAGAGCAAGACTCTGTCTCAAAACAAAACAAAACAAAAAACAAAAACTAACATCTTACAGCAATATGGTACTTTTGTTTTAATTAATGACCCGGGATTGCTATTATTAGCCAAAGTCAGATTTCCATAGTGTTTTCCAGACGTTCCTCTGTGCCAGGATCCCACCAGGACCCCACACTGCATTAGCTGTCGCATCTCCCCAGGCTTCTCTTGGCTATGAAGACCTTCCTTGTTTGTGATGACCTTAGGTCGGCAGTGTTAGGGAGCGCTGCTCAGGTATACTGTAGCACGCTGACGGGGGCTGAGACTCAATGAGGAGAGCTCAGTCTGACCAGGCTCTGGAAGGAGCCGTCATGCTGGATCCAGAACCCAGCTTCCTGGGCCTGAGCCCCATCACACAGGGACAGCACCTCTGCTCAGTGTGCCCTCCCGTTCCCTCGCAGGCAAGGGGATCAGGCGAGTGAAGCCGAAGCGCACCACGTCCTTCTTCAGCCGGCAGCTGTCCTTGGGCCAGGGGAGCTACACCGTGGTGCAACCCAGTGACAGCCTGGAGCAGGGCTGAGGACACCGCACCCGGCAGGAGGAGGGCAAGTGGGGGCCCTGGCCCGGCACTGTCCTCCTGAGGGGCAGGGGCTGGCTGCAGCAGTCTCATGGGTCATGCACATGGGGTGGGCTGCCTCAGCAGATTTCTCAGACCACAGAGAAGTGACTGGCCCCGGGCTGTGCAAAGCTGGCCAGGGCCTTCCGCAGGGCCCCTCTGCAGCCTGCCCACCCTTCCCCCAGACACTGGGCCCTGCTGCTATCTCAGGACCATCTGATCAAGCTGCAGCTGCCACCTCACCTAGAAACATGCCTTTGTGCCCACCTCAAGATGGGCAGTGTCCCTGTTCCAAAGTACCCCGGTGGCAGCTCCAGTGGCAGAGGACCAAGGATTGAGGTTTGGGACCTGAAGGTCCAGTGTGTGCCTTTGACCTCTTCCCTGAACTTGGGTGACCAGTTCCCGCCTTCCTCCTGCTAGTGCTCCACCCCCTGTACTTGGATGACCAGTTTCCTGCCTGCCTTCTGCTGGTGCTCCACCCCCGGCCACCAGGGCCACCTGCCAGGCTGGGCCACCACTCTGAGGAGGGTGGGAGGGGCCTCTCTGGATTGAACCAGGACAGAAACATGGTGAGGGCCCCCACCACACCTCCCTAGTTGAATCAGGAATGGAGGGAGCCAGGCAGGACCCTACCTGGGGTCCTGTGCCCCTCGTTCTGGGTCTCCTTTGCAGGCACAAGACACCAGAAGGAGCATGCCTTTCTGGTAGTCTTTGGTGATGTCACTGCTGGGAGGTGGCTGTCCTGTGGACCACCTGGCCTCCAGACCCACACTCACAGTCTGAAAAACTCCTGAAAATCCCCGGGTGGGCACTCCCTGGAGCCCAGGCAGCTCCCCTAGCGGACTGGCCAGACCTGCCCTCTCCTCCCCGTGTCTGGGTCTTCAGGTTTCAGTTTGGTCTTTGGTCATTTGAGTTGTGCCGGGGCAACGCCAGGAAGCCCCATGGGTAACCTCTGCTGCGCGCTCCTTCCCAGGCGGCACCATGGATTCCTCTGGGGCCAGCAGTGCATGCCCAGAAAAGCCTGGGCTACACAAGACAGTCTCTTTCTCGAGGACACTTGGAAAGATGACTTTGATGTGGGTGCTTGGCTTCTCTGGTCCCAGCTTGCCCTCCGGGCAGCAGGGGCTCTGTCTTGTCCCAGATGAGCTGAGCCCGAGAGGAGGGCTTTCCCAGCCCTGGGACCCTCCGAGGTGGGTGTGCGGGTCTCACAGGTGCTTCCTGGGACTTCCTGTGGCAGCACAGAGCTTGCCTTTGTCTTCTGTTCCCGGTGGAAAGCCGTGGGAGAGGAAGCTTCTCCAAGTATCAGAGCCCGTTCACCCTCCTCTCTTTAGTAGCTTGTGAATGTGCCAGGTGTTTTGAGGTGGGCTTGCCTTCCGGCAGCATGGACTTTGTTAAAATAATAGGCGGAAAGAAGAGGCCTGGGAAGTGCCCCTAGTCTATTGGAATGTCCTGGCCACAGGGTCATGTCAGCTGCCAGTTCTCGTCTCCCCTCCCGGAGTTGCTCGGTCTCACCAAGCCACCTGCCCACCTGTTCTGGCGGCTCCAGTGCAGGTTTTCCCAGCCCCACTGCTTTGATTCCAGGTGATTTTTTTTTTTTTTTTTTTTTTTTTTTTTTGAGACGGAGTCTTGCTCTGTCACCCAGGCTGGAGTGCAGTGGCACAATCTTGGCTCACTGCAACTTCTGCCTCAAGCGATTCTCCTGTCTCTGCCTCCTGAGTAGGTGGGATTACAGGTGCGTGCCACCACGCCCCACTACTTTTTGCATTTTTAGTAGAAACAGGGTTTCACCATGTTGGTCAGGCTGGTCTTGAACTCCTGACCTCATGATCCGCCTGCCTCGACCTCCCAAAGTGCTGGGATCATAGGCGTGAGCCACCGCCCCCAGCTGATTCCAGGTGAATTCTTATCTGATGGGCGGGCAAGGGTGTGTCAGTGTGGTGGGTTGGAGTGTGTATGTCTGAGTACACAGATGACGTGTTTTCCCTTCAGCTTCTTGTTTTCTGAGCATCCATTGTGCCTTAACATTTTCTGCTTGTCGTTTGGGACAAAGCAGGATTTTACTCATTCTTTGAATGTTCTCATTCTTTTGTATCATGTGACTTATTAATAAAATCAGTTTCTAACAAACTCTGGGGCGGCTCATGATATGAAATAATGAGGGTGTGTCTGTGACAGTCCAGGAGTTGATTACAGGCTGCATATTTGGTTTTCATGAAACGTGTATCGAGGTGTGCAGCCCTCAGGCCGGCCAGTTTGATGCCCATGGAGCACCCGAGTGAAGCTGTCTTGGTGGCTTATAGTACTGCCAGGCCCAGGTTGCCCAGGAGGGGCTCTGGGGTTCCTTTGGGGACCAAGGTGGGTAACTGCAGATGCTCATGCCCTTCCTGAGGGCACCTCATGCTCCAGGCCTGGCAGGAGGCCATTTGTTTCCCACAGATCCTGCTGTCAACACCTACCTGGGAGGGAAAGGACAGCAGCAGACCCCCCTGAAGGACTACGAGCCCTGCAGCAGCCACCCAGGACCTGGGCCTGCAGGAGGAGCACCACTGGGAGATTGAGGTTCACAATGAATGTTTCCAGAGACGGGAGGAGTATGCCACCTGTCCCTTTGGCAGCATGGTCGTGGGAACAGGGCCATCTCCTTGGGTGTCCATGACAGTGAGTGGCTTGTCCTCTGTGCGATCGTCTTTGCCTGGCAAGGCAGCACAATGCCATGACCATGGGTACCTGTGACCTTTCGTGGGAATAACAGTGCCAGGCACAGTGGCTCACTACTGTAATCCCAGCACTTTGAGAGGCCAAGGCAGGAGGGTCACTTGAGCCTAGCCTGGGCAACATGGCGAAACCCCATCGCTACAAAAATAAATAAATAAATACAAAAATTAGCCAGGCATGGTGGCACAAGTGTGTCATGCCCAACTGCTTGGGAAGCTAAGACTAGAGGATCACCTGGGCCCAGGAGGTCGACGATACAGTGAGCTGTGTTCGCACAACTGTGCACTCCAGCCTGGGCAACAGAGCAAGACCCTGTCCCCAAAAAACCCCCCAAAAAAAACAACTCACCTCGACCAGATGTGGTGGCTCATGCCTGTAAACCCAGTGCTTTGGGAGGCCAAGGCGGGTGGATAACCTGAGGTCGGGAGTTCGAGACCGGCCTGACCAACATGGAGAAACCCTCTCTCTACTAAAAATACAAAATTAGCTGAGTACGGTGGCGCATGCCTGTAGTTCCAGCTACTCGGGAAGCTGAGGCAGGAGAATCACTTGAACCTGGGAGGCGGAGGTTGTGGTGAGCCAAGATCATGCCATCGCACTCCAGCCTGGGCAACAAGAGTGAAACTCCGTCTCAAAAAAAAAAAAAGAGGGCCGGGCGCGGTGGCTCAAGCCTGTAATCCCAGCACTTTGGGAGGCCGAGACGAGCGGATCACGAGGTCAGGAGATCGAGACCATCCTGGCTAACACGGTGAAACCCCGTCTCTACTAAAAAATACAAAAAAAACTAGCCGGGCGAGGTGGCGGGCGCCTGTAGTCCCAGCTACTCGGGAGGCTGAGGCAGGAGAAT
>NC_037682.1:9138110-9168820 GCF_003255815.1 Theropithecus gelada | reverse complement strand
GGATCACGAGGTCAGGAGATCGAGACCATCCTGGCTAACACGGTGAAACCCCGTCTCTACTAAAAAATACAAAAAAAACTAGCCGGGCGAGGTGGCGGGCGCCTGTAGTCCCAGCTACTCAGGAGGCTGAGGCAGGAGAATGGCGTGAACCCGGGAGGTGGAGCTTGCAGTGAGCTGAGATCCGGCCACTGCACTCCAGCCTGGGCGACAGAGCGAGACTCCGTCTCAAAAAAAAAAAAAAAAAAAAAAGAGCTCACCTCATTGGACTGCTGGGAGCTTTAGTGTCTGGGCAGCCGAGGCCCTGAACAGGTGTAGACTCCTCCGCCTGAGTGCTGTGTCTGGAAAGCTGGGAGGGTGCCCTGGGGCCACAGGAGTGGCAGGGCTGCCGATGGCAGAGACACCCCCATTCATGGGCCTGGAGCCCCTCCCTCTTGCCCAAACCCAGTCTGCCCAGGCCACCTGTGTCAGTTGCCTGTTGCTGCTGTGACACAGGACCATGGCCTCGGAGAGAACAACACACGTTCATTATCCCAAGCTCTGTCAGTCAGATGTGGAGGTCTCAGTGTCTTCCTTCCTTCCTGGAGGCGCTGGGGGAGAACCCCTTTCCGCCACATTCCTTGGCTCCTGGCCCCTTCCTCATCTTCCAAGCTGGCAAAGGCAAGTGGAGTCCTCAGGTCACAGTGACCTTTGTCCTCACATCTTTGACTCTTCTTGAAGGACCCTCTGATTACACGGCGTCGCTCGCATAATCCAGGCTAATGTCCCAGTAAAAGGAGGGCACCTGGGGGCCCTCAGCAGTCGAAGGCCAGGGTCAATGGCTCACGCCTATAATCCCAACACTCTGGGAGGACAAGGCACGTGGATCACTTGAGGTCAGGAGTTTGACACCAGCCTGGCCAACGTGGTGAGACCCCTGTCTCTACTAAAAATACAAAAATTAGGCTGGGTGTGGTAGCTCATGCCTGTAGTCCCAGCACTTTGGGAGGCCAAGGTGAGGGAATCACCTGAGGTCGGGAGTTCGAGACCAGCCTGACCAACATGATGAAACCCTGTCTCTACTAAAAATACAAAAAATTAGCCAGGCGTGGTGGCTGGCACCTGTAGTCCCAGCTACTCGGGAGGCTGAGGCAGGAGAATCGCTTGAACCTGGGAGGCAGAGGTTGCAGTGAGCTGAGATCATGCCACAGCACTCCAGCCTAGGCAACAAAGCGAGACTGTCTCTAAAAAAAAAAAAAAAAAAAAAATTAACTGGGCGTGATGGTGGGCACCTATAATCCCAGGTATTCAGGAAGCTGAGGCAGGAGAATCGCTTGAACCTGGGAAACAGAGGTTGTAGTAAGCCAAGATTGTGTCATTGCACTACAGCCTAGGCAACAGAGCAAAACTCCATCTCAAAAAATAATAAAAATTATTTTTCTTGACTGGGCGCAGTGGCTCATGCCTATAATCCCAACACTTTGGGAGACCGAGGCAGGTGGATCACCCAAGGCCAGGAATTTGAGACCACCCTGACCAACATGGATAAACCCTGTCTCTACCAAAAACACAAAAATTAGCCAGGCGTGGTGGCACATGCCTATAATCCCAGCTACTCGGGAGGCTGAGGCAGGAGAATCGCTTGAATCCAGGAGGTGGAGTTTGCAGTGAGCCAAGATAGTGTGCCATTGCGCTCCAGCCTAGGTGACAGGGTGAGACTCCGTCTCAAAAAAAAAAAAAAAAAAAATTTATCTTAAAAAAGGGCCTCTAAAAATCCAGGCCAAGTCCTGGATTGTCCTTGGCCCACCAGATACACTGGCTCCACTTGTTTCCAGAACACCCTGCAGTCTCCGGCCTCAGGGCTTCTGCCTAAGCACGTTCCCCTCCCTTTTGAAAGTCTAGGTGTGCTCAAGGCCAAGGCGGGAGGATCCCCTGAGCCTTGAAGCTCAAGACCATCCTGGGCAACAGAGACCCTGTCTCTACAAAAAATAGCCAGGTGGCTGGGCGCAGTGGCTCACACCTGTAATCCCAGCACTTTGGGAGGCCAAGGGAGGCAGATCACCTGAGGTCAGGAGTTTGAGACCAGCCTGACCAACATGGAGAAACCCAGTATCTACTAAAAATACAAAATTAGCTGGGCGTGGTGGCGCATGTCTGTAATCTCAGCTACTCAGGAGGCTGAGGCAGGGGAATCGCTTGAATCTGAGAGCTGGAGGTTGCAGTGAGCCGAGATCATGTCACTGCACTCCAGCCTGCATGACAGGGCAAGACTCAGTCTCAAAAAAAAAAAAAAAAAAAATTGCCGGTGTGGTGGCATACGCCTGTGGTCCCAGCTACTCAGGAGGCTGAGGTGGGAGAATCACGTGGGTTCAGGAGGTCAAGGCTGTAGTGAGCCGTGATCATGCCACTGCGCTCCAGCCTGGGTGACAGAGCGAGATTCTGTCTCAAAAAAAAACAAAACAAAACAAAAAACGCATTCTCCAACCCCCTCCCCACCTAGGCATCCCAACACCCCATGTCCCCTGCCCCACTCCCCCTAGCCTATCTGGCTGTACTGCTGTCCCCTGCTGAAACTGACTATTCTTACTCTACAGGCCCAAAGTAAGAATGCTCTGTTATTCACTGGTTTTTAAGAGTATTTATTTAGAGAGAGAGAGACAGAGGGTCTCGCTCTGTCGCCCAGGCTGGAGTGCAGTGTCGGGGTCACAGCTCACTGCAACCTCTGCCTCCTGGGCTCAAAAGATCCTTCCAGCTCAGCCTCCCAAGTAGCTGGGACTACAGGCACAAACTACCACACCCAGCTAATTTTTGTATTTTTTGTATTAACGGTGTCTTGCCATGTTGCCAGGCTGGTCTTGAACTCCTAAGCTGAGGTGATCCACCCTTCTCGGTCTCCCAAAATGTTAAGATTAGAGGCGTGAGCCACCATACCCGGCCTATACCTACTTTCTCAGGTTATAAAAGAGATACGATATGATGCCTGCCGTGCCTGGGTGGTACTGCGCTCAAGAGTAGTGGTTTGTTCCCACCCACAAGGGCACGGTGTTTTGTGCACATCTGCAAAGGAGAGGCAGGCACCTGGACTTCCAGAGTCTGGGGAGGTGGTCATGCCATTGTGAGGCCAGAAGTCAGCTCTCTGAGCCCTGGGTTCTTCATCTGCGTAGTGGAGCAGTCACCTGTGCTTCAGGGGGTTATGGGTGACAGATGTGAAAGCATTTGCAGCCTGTGATGGCTGCATTTGTGAGTGATCGTGTCTGGCTCATTCACTCACTCATCCTTAAGACTCACTGTGACCAAAAGTCATTTGGTTCCTACCTGTCTTAGTGTCCCAGGGCTGCCATAATGAAGTACCACAAACTGGGTGGCTTTAAACAATGGAAACTCGCCCAGCACGATGGCTCACCCCTGTAATCCCAGCACTTTGGGAGGCCGAGGCGGGTAGATCATCTAAGTCAGGAGTTCGAGACCAGTCTGGACAACATGGTGAAACCCTGTCTCTACTAAAAATACAATATTAGCTGGGCATGGTGGAGCATGCTTGTAATCCCAGCTACTCAGGAGGCTGAGGCAGGAGAATCGCTTGAACCTGGGAGGTGGAGGTTGCAGTGAGCCGAGATAGCGCCATTGCACTGGGTGACAGAGCAAAACTCTGTCTCAAAAAAAAAAAAAAAAAAAAAAGTAAACAGATTGTCTCACAGTTCTGGGGGCTACAAGCCCAAAATCCAGGTTTCAGCAGGGCCGTGCTCCCTCTGCAACCCTGGCAGTCCTTCCTTTTCTGCTCCTAGCTTCTGCTGCCTTGCCAGCCACTCAGGCATTCATTGGCTTGCGGCTGCACAGCCAGTCTCTGCCTATGTGGTCGCCTGGCATCTTCCTTAGTGTCTGTGTCTTCACATGGCTGTGTTCTTACAAGCACACCAGTCAGATTAGACTACGGGCCCACCCTACTCCACCATGACCTCATCTTAACTAATAACACCTGCAATGATCCTAGTGCCACATCATGTCACATTCTGATGCACTGAGGGTTAGGACTTGAACATATCCTTTTGGGGGAACACAGTTAACCCTTCCCACCACCCTACAGATTACTGTCTTGGACTTCTTTGGGGCTCTTTAACACAGCAAAGGCTGTTATTTTTAAATCCTAGCTACACTTGGGTTGCACGGAGCAGCAGGAGTGACTCCCCACCCCGCCAGCCTGGCACACACAGCCTGGCTCAGCCAGCACCTGGATCCAGAGGCTGGAAGACCTGAAGAGGCTCTGCCCAGACTGCCCCTGAGGACAGTGCAGTGGGACAAGATCTTCACAGTCCCCAGTTCCCAGACGATCCCTAGCTCTTCAGAATGCAGGTGGCAGAGGTGACCAGAACAGTCAACACATGTGATCCTACTGTCCCCTCTGAGGCTGCGGTTTCCAGGTCATTATCCACTTACCGCAGCAGCTGGGGCATTCCTGGGGGCTTCCCAACCCGGGGCTAGCTGGACACAGGAGGCTCCAGCTACAACCCAAGCCCAGCAAGAAGCCTGCGCAGACCCACAGCTGAGGCTTCATATGGCCAGCCCCCAGCCAAGTGGTAGTGCATGGAGAGACCCACGGGAGGCCAGAGGTGCTGCTGGGACTCAGAAAAGCCACAGCAACCAAGGCGACCCAGGACGCTGTCATGCTCAGTCTGACAAAACAAAGGTGCAAGGGACACAGATAAAGCTGGAAAGGAGAGGGCTGGGGAGGATGTGCCAGGGGCCTCTGACACTTGTCAGGGAGCAGGAATTCCAACTGCTCCCCGCACACAGAGTTGCAGGATTAGCAACTGAGTTACCCATGGAGACATCAGCTCAGAGTCCAGGCAGCTTTTCAGATGACACCGGGCATAAGAACATAAAGACCAGGAAAATGGGTCACTTTGCACACACATGATGCCCCAACAGATGTGCCGGCCACCACCCAACACAAGACAAAGACGAACAGACAATAGACTGGTGGGGGAGCAGTGATCAAAGAAGGCTTCCTGGAGGAGGGGGCCTGACCGGCTCAGTAGGATACAGGTAAATGGTGCAAAGTGAGAAGGCATGGGATGGAGCAGGGTCAGTCAACCAAAGCCTGTGACTTTGAGCCTAAGGGACACTGACAGTCCTGACCCAAAGGAGGTGCAGGCCTCGGGACAGATTCTCATCGCTCATTCTTCTCCCTGGCGCAGAGAACTTTAGAGCCACCTGGCATTTTCTCCCTGTCCAAATCCACCCCACATTTCAAAAAAAGTAGGCAGACTACCCAACTTCACCCAGAACTGGGGTGCAGGGCTGGGCCTGGGTCTGAGGACTTCAGTTTTAAGCAGCAAATCCAGTGCCCCTCGCCCGTATTGGGCGGACAGTGTGGGTGGGGCGGAGCCTGCGTCCATCTGCAGGTTGCTGCTTCGGCTGTGGCCAGCAGGGGGCAGCTGAGCCCACTCTTTCCTCCCCACCGGCTGCAGGGACAGTGAACAGTACCGCCCGCCCAGGCAACCTGGAACCAGGGTCGTGCCCTACGGCAGAATGTGGGGGGGCCTTGGGTCTGGCGCTGCGTGCTCACCCCCTCTCAGAGTGGGAGTCCTGGCTCCTGACTGCCCTGACCTTCTTCCTACCACTGGGCCCATGATGGGGGTCCCCAACTTTCAAGAACACAGGGTAAGGGGTTTGTTTCCCTGGTGGTAAGGGAGGGCATTCCTCAACTTCGTGATGGGTCCTGAGTTTTCCAAAGATTAGCATCCATGTCCTGGAAATGGATTCTGCTTTAGACGTGTGTTTTTCTGTGAAATGACAACTTAGTAAAAATATTTAAACTGGGGCTATTTGCAGACATCTAAGAGATGGGGTGAGCACAACCTGGCACTAGTCGCCTCCCTCCTGAGGCAGCTGACTGTCCGGCCTCTGCCCCTGGGCCCTTCCTCCTTCCCAGCTGCCCTGGGTCCTCTTCCAGCACCTCCTGTCCCCGCCTCACACACTAAGTCCTCCTGCTATTTTTAACTATTTGGCGTAATTTGAAAAAGAGAGAAAAATAATAGTCCCAGCTCTTCCCAAGGACTTATTTGTCCGGTGCCCATCTGACCTTGGCACTTTGTTGTGGGGGTGGAAGTGACCCTGACAGGTTCTCCCAGCCAGGCTTCCCATACAGCATCGTCAAGGTCAGCAGCCTTGCGGGCAGGGGGGTTCTACTCCCCCACAGAAGCGCTGGCACCGCGGCCAACTTGCTCACAGAGGGCACTCAATCAGACCAAGGTGGGTTGGGGCAGAAAAGCCTCCTTCAGAGATTCAAGGACAGTCACAACCGGTGCTGTGATGGGGCCACCGGGACAAGCACAGTGCGCCATTCCCGTCAGCAGGGACCCAAGAGAAAGTGGTAGGCTCTGGCAGGGCTGCTGGTGGTCCTGGAGAAGAGAGAGGGCTTTGCAGACCTGGGGTGGAGGTGGTGGGATGTCAGCACCCGGGCTCCCTGCTCAGAGGAGCTGGCGCCAGGATTCCCAGTGGGTGGGCTTGGGGAGGAGGCTGGAAAGGTTGGCACAGGCAAAAGTGTGGGGCCTAGGAAAGCTGGGCTTGCTTATTTGGCCAAGGGGGGGTGGGGAGGGTTGGAGGAGGTCTAGGGGCCGCTGGAGGTGCAGGGCAGCCCGGGGAGGCAGGGCTATGGGGCCCAAACACGCATTCCACAGGCCTTCCCTCTGCGGGAACAGGAGTGAGGACACAGGCGCTCAGCATGGCAGGATGGGAAAAGGAAGGTCTGGTGAGCGCTGTGACCATTAGGATGGGGCTACAGGAGACAGAGGTGACAGTGAGCTAGTGAAGAGGCAGGAGGAGGCAAGGAGGGCAGGGTGTTCTGGGGTGCCAGCTCAGACAAGGCTCCAAGGAGTGAGTGCGTGCTCAGGAAGACGGGGGACCAGGGCCTGGGGTAAGGGGCAGGCGCCCAGGAACTCTAGCATGGCAGGGAACAGGGGGTAGTCCCAGGAGATCCAGATGCAGGGGCTGACACCGCAAAGTTCTTTCCTGTAAAGCACAGCCTGAGGCCTGGGGCTTGGCCCTGCGCAGAGGAAGCCCCCCTTAGATCTGCCTCGACAGTAGTGAGGAAACGGCACACACAGACCCCACACAGCCCGAGGAGACGGGTCAAATGCAAGAGTGAGAAGCTCCCTCCTGAGGGGCCCTCCCCTGCCTCGCCTTCCTGGCGGGCAGCCTGCTTTCCAGCACACGTGGTGGACCAGCCCACATTAGGTCAAAGTGTTAAAAATAGCTGGAGGGCTCAATATGTGTGGGGGGGTATGGGAGGTGCTGAAGGAGGGCCCAGGACAATTGGGAAGGAGGAAGGGCCCGTGGGGCTGGGGCTGGCACAGTGGCTCCTGCGGGTGCAGCAGCTCCGGGACATGCTCACCTCACCTCGGCTTTGTAAACCACAAGGCCGTGGGAGTCCCCTCTCCCTCAAATGCCTCTGCCTCTGCCAACGTGTGGCTGAGAGTGCACCCCAGTTCTCTTTGACCACCCCAGGCAGTCCCAGTCCACAGAGAGCAGCTGTTGCCCTTCCCTCTCCTGCCTCCTGACCTAGGAACCCACAGAGCTGGGCCTGTCATCACAGCTGACCTGGGAACTCCCTTCCTCAGTCCACAAATATTTACCCAGAGCCTCACCGTGCTCAGTGACCTTTACAAAACATAAAGTGCAGAGTCCCGTGCCAGGGGACAGCGATCCCAGGCAAAACAGACCGAAACCCTTCCCTCGAGGAGATCAAGTTCGGGGGGTGCTTTACAGCCATGGTCAGGAGGCTGGCTGAGTGGTGACCTTGGGGCAGAGCCTGAAGGAGCAGTGGGGGTGGACTAGGCAGCAACTGGGTGAAGAGTGTTCCAGGAAAAACTACATTGTCAGACTCAAGAGATGTTAAGGCCGAGAGGAGCCTCAAAATGGGGGAAGCAAGGCTGGGTGCGGTGGCCTGCCCTGGTCACATGAGAGATGGGGGCAGAGCAGGCCAGAGCCTCACAGGAAGAGGCCGGTTAGAGTTGGGGGTGGGGCCCAGCTTATGTTTCCTGCCTTGGCTACAAGGCATGAAAGACGGGCTCCCCGCCAGCACACAGTGACACTGCAGTTTCCAGACCCAGGCCCTGAGCTGAGGGGCCTCAGGGCTCAGAAAGGGCCTAGGCCTCAGATCTCTGGTGAGCAGGGAGCCCAAAATGGCCCTGGAGGCCACAGCTCCAGAACTGGACCCATGGAGAATGGAGGGCTGGGGCCCTGCACATTCTCAAGCAGTAGTAGCAACACTGTCATTGTCCTGCCCTTGGTATAAGCCCGAAGCACCACCCTTTCTTACCCAGCTCCTGCTCCCCTTTTCCAGGGGCTCCTATGGGAAAACCCAGGTACTTCCTGGGACTGGTCTGTCTATATGTTTGGAAACCACAGAGCTGACTTGGCTTCACGAGATGTGGGGGCCAGGCACCCAGGAGACCAGTGATCCTGACTGGCAATAGACGCAAGAAAGGGCTTGGAGACAGAGCCAGGCGCTGTGGCTACCCATGTAATACCAGCACTTTCGGAGGTCGAGGCAGGCAGATCACTTGAGGCCAGGAGTTTGAGATCAACCTGGCCAACATGGTGAAACCTTGTCTCTACTAGAAATACAAAAAAGAAAATTAGCCAGCGTGGTGGTGTAAGCCTGTAATCCCAGCTACTCGGGAGGCTGAGACAGGAAAATCGCTTGAACCCAGGAGGTGGAGGGTGCAGTGAGCCGAGATCACACCATTGCACTCTAACCTGGGCCACAGAGTAAGACTCCATCAAAAAAAAGAAAAGAAAGGAAGGCCTTGGAGACAGGGCGCTGACCCTGGAATCCAGATGTTGCCAAAGCAGCCCCCCCCTTCTGTTCCTCTGCCTGCCTGGGAAGAAGCAGACGGTGGCCACCCACCCGGGCAGGGTGGGGCCTTCACCACCCAGCCCCACCCCGGAATCCAAGGGCCTCTGTTTGCTGCTGTTTTCTGGAACAACTTGTTTTGATCTAGAGAAATCTGCTGACACCAGCCTCCCTGCTCTCGCCCTCCAGCAGGGCAGAGGTATTTTTAGACTTATTTGAAGAAGAAGAGAGCAGAACCCAGGTCCAATGTGTACCCTTCTTACTGTGGACACAGCTTTGGCCCCTTAAGGCAGGACAGAGATACCCATGTGGTTGTCTACCCTCAGCTCATCTCTCCTTAAATACGTTCCTTTCCTGAGAAAAATGAACTGTGTGGAAATTGGAGGCCAGCAAAGCTTCTACATAAGGACCCTCTGAAACAGTGCCCTTTTATCCTCAAAAACCCAGGGTGGCAGAGGCAGCTCCAGACACAAGGGCACAAAAGAGCCTTGGTTCCCTTTGTGACAGGGAAGCCCATGCTTTACAGAATCCTATGCTTTGTATGTCAATAATTCTCCCTACTTAAGAAAGAAAATACATACATATATACATATATCAGAAGGGGTCTCACTGTATTGGCCAGCCTGGAGTGCAGTGGCACAATCCTAGCTCACTGTAGCCTCAAACTCCTAGGCTCAAGAGATCCTGCTGCCTCAGTCTCCCCAATAGCTGGGACTACAGGCAGTCATGTGCACCTGGCCTTTTTTTTTTTTTTTTTTTTTTTGGTCCAGACAGGGTCTTGCTGTGTTTCCCAGGCTGGTTTCAAACTCCTGGCCTCTAGGCAATCCTTCCACCTTGGCCTTCAAAAGCAATTGGATCCCACTCTTTTTTGAAAAATAAAATCTACCATAGTTTGTTTCTGGGATTTGGGAATGATGTGTGTGAATTAGAGAGATTTTGAGACCTGAGATAGAGAAAAGCAAGTTAAGACATCAACTGGGGCCCGGAAACAGCACTACAGTGGGGATGACCCACCTCTCAGGTGCCTGGAGAGAGAAAAGAAAGGCCTGGCTGACTCCACCGCCCAGTACTGTGAAGCAGCAGGGGAGTCACTCCATAGGTTTCATAAGCTGCCCAGCTTTCTAGAACATTCTGATAGACAATTCCCTCTTTCCACACGGTTCTTTCAGGCCAAATCACCCCACCCCAACCCACCCTGGGAGATATAGTCAGGAGGAGGCCGCACTGCCGGAATCTTCCCCGGGCAGAGAAACAGGGCTAAGCAGCCGCCAGGGAGCAAGCCTGGGCTTGCCACATCACCACCTTCTGTGCTGAAGGTCAGATGACACACAGTCACCAGTTTTCCGAGAAGCACAGGGAGGGGTGCATGTCGGGCCCAGCCCTGCCTGCTGATGCCATCTCACAGACGCAGGCGAAATGTCATCAGCTTCCTCCCGGTTGCCAAGGGAGCCTGTTTTTAGGGGGTTGTTTTGTATGGGGTGTGGGTGTTAACCAGGGAGAGGTTCCTGGCAAGGAGTTCCTGTCAGATCCCATTTTCCGTTCTGGTTACTTGGACCGGGGTTCTTTTTCTACCTCTACCTCAGGGGCCAGGGCTTCCTCATCACCCTGCACCCCCTAGCAAGGGAGGCGCCCGCTATACGGTCCAAAGTCCTCTCCAGACTTTCGGGTCCTGCCCGCTTTGGTGGAGGGCTCAAGAGTTCACCAGGTTTGCTTCCAGAAGAGCCAGGCTGGGGGTGCCTGCTTGCAAATGCCGCAGATAAATAAATAAATAACCTTTCTCCCCATCCCCACCCAAATGTAAAATGAGGCGACAGCCGGTCCGTTGGCTATGACAGATACTGCTTTCCGCACAAAATCTTGGTTTTACATTATTTTGCAACGGCCTTTTCCCACTTAATCCATCCTGAACACACTTCTTGAATGTTCTACCCCGTCAGGGATGCGCGTTCTCAGGAAACACGTCCCCTCGCCAGGCCCCTGGGAACAGTCACAACCACGACGCCTGTCCCCGAAGCGCCCGCGCAGCTCCACGGGATTCCATGTTGTCACCCACTGGATCCTGGACGCCATCAGCCCGCAGCAGGGTTTCCAGACCACAGAAACCGCCTGTTGGGGTGCGGGGCGTTACACGTCCCCTCGCAGCGCCCCGCTGGGCTGCTGGGCTTCTGGGCCGCCCCGCCCCCACCCCGCGCCCGGACGCTGACGTCACTGGCCGACCCAGACTCGGAGCCGCCGCCCGAGAGTCACGCGCGCCTCCTGGCGGGACGCTCCCTCTGCAGAGATCCCTCCGCCGCCGCCTGGAATTTTCCAGACGTCCTGCCGGCCCTTCTTTCGGGCCTCGTCGGGGCGTGGTGACCTGAGGCGACCCCTTAGGAGGGCGCCCCCGCCCGCCTCTTCCCGAGCCCCTCTCTCTGGGAAGCGCGCCCCGCCCGACCCCAACACCCAGGAAGAAAGTCTTCTTCGTCATGGCATCCGCCTTCCAAATGTCACCTTGAGCGCTGTCCGCGATCCCAAAAAGCACTGCTAAGGAGAAGCGGGGATAAACTGGGGTCCTTGCGTCGGGGGCGCCTGGGAGACCATGCACAGCCCGGGTCGTCTCCCCGGGCCGGGTCGGGGAGGGACTTTTTTTCCGGTGGCCGTGGAGGAATCGTCCCGTTGAACAGTGACCCCGGTGACGCGGCAGAGGGCTATAAAAGCAAAAGTTGTGGCCGGTCCAGCAGAAGTTAGCGATAGGGAGGGATGCGCACTTGGGTGTAGTTGTGGGGGAGGAAGTGACTAGTTCAGGGCCTCGGGACAGACAGGGAGAGATGATTGAGTTAGATGAGACTGGGGGTCCTGGGGGTACGAGAAGGAAGTTTGACGAGGAGACTAGGTCTGAAGAAACCACAGTGGGGCAGGCTGCGTGGTGGAAAATGCCCGCAGGAGCCCCCAGAGAGGACAGCCATGCTCCAGGCCAGGCTGTCCCTACTGCCTGCTGGAGGGGGAACTTGACCTCTGGGAGGGAGCCGCTCTTGCATGGCTGAGGGAGCCCCCGTGCGCTGGTCTGTGTGGAAGGAGGAAGGCAGGGAGAGGTAGAAGGGGTGGAGGAGCCACGAGGAATGAATGGGCCGCTGCGGCCCTGGAAACGATCAGGAAGGCAGGCAGTGGGTGCAGGGCTGCAGAAGGGCCGGGACAAGCTTCAACTTGTCCATGCCAGCAGCCCCTTTTTTTCCAGACCAAGGGCTGTGAACCCGCCTGGGGATGAGGCCTGGTCTTGTGGAGCTGAACTTAGCTCGGCGGGGCTGACCGCTCTGGCCCAGGGTGGTATGTAATTTTCGCTCGGCCTGGGACAGGGCCCAGGCCGGGCCCAGCCTGGTGGAGCGTCCAGGTCTGGGTGCGAAGCCAGGCCCCTGGGCGGAGGTGAGGGGTGGTCTGAGGCGTGATGTGGAGTTAAGGCGCCATCCTCACTGGTGACTGGTGCAGCACCTAGCATGTTTGACAGGCGGGGACTGCGAGGCACGCTGCTCGGGTGTTGGGACAACATTGACCAACGCTTTATTTTCCAGGTGGCAGTGCTCCTTTTGGACTTTTCTCTAGGTTTGGCGCTAAACTCTTCTGTGAGCTCACTCCACCCCTCCTCCTCCCTTTAACTTACCCATTCACTTAAAACATTACCTGCTCGTCTGGTAAGCCCGGGACAGTAGCCGAGTGGCTTTTGGAATCGGTATTGTTGGTAATGGTGGAGAAAGAGAGGCCTTCCCGCTGAGGCTGGGGTGGGGCGGATCGGTGTTGCTTGCCTGCAGAGAGGGTGGGGAGTGAATGTGCACCCCTGGGTGGGCCTGCAGCCATCCAGCTGAAAGTCACAAAAATGCCTCATAGACCGTGGTTTGTTACTATAGTGTTCCTCATGGCGAGCAGATGGAACCCGGGAGACATGGAGCCCCTGGCCAGTGTGAGTCCTAGCAGTGCAGGAGGGGAGACCATGGAGGAGAGAGCCCGCCTCAATTGATGCCTGCAGATTGAATTTCCAGAGGCTTAGGAGGAGGAAGTTCTCCAGTGTCGTGTTTCCAGGCCTTGCTGGGGAAGCCCTGTATTCAGGAGGCTACCATTTAAAGTTTTCAGATGAGCTTATGGGGGGCAATCTTAAAATATCCACAGCAGATGCATCCGGCTCGAGGGGCCATCAGCTTTGAATAAATGCTTGTTCCAGAGCCCATGAATGCCAGCAGGCACCCCTCCTTTCCTGGGGTAAAGGTTTTCAGATGCTGCGTCTTCTAAATTGAGCCTCCGGTCATACTAGTTCTGTGCTTGGAACCTTGCTTCAAGAAGATCCCTAAGCTATAGAACATTTTAACGTTGATGCCACAACGCAGATTGATGCCTTATAGATGGAGCTTGCAGATGGAGCCCCGTGACCTCTCATCTACCCCCCCTGTTTGCCTGCCTGCCTATGCGTTGCTCGGAGAAGTTCTTAGCCTGATGAAATAACTTGGGGTGTTGGAAAGCTGTTTAATTTTAAATGCCTTAGACGGGGGATGTATTAGAGGAAGCAGATTGTCAAGAGTGTCATTGTGTTATGCTAAACTCTTGGAGGGTACAAATTGGTCATTCTCAAATCTGTGTGTGAAAAATGGCAGGTCTAGTTTGGGCATTGTGATTGCATTGCAGATTACTAAGAGAAGGTAATGGGTATACCGGTAGTGCTCTTTTGTTCTTGCTTCGTTTTTTTTGCACCTGAACTTCGTTAGATTTCATAATGCTTTTTTGGCATTCTAATAAGAGGACCCTGAGGTGGGAGTTGTGGGAGACCGGGAGAAGGGGACAGCTTGGCACTGGTCCCGTGGGAGTTGCAGTGTGGGGGATGGGGGTGTGCAGCTTGGCACTGGTACTGGGAGGGATGAAGGTGAAGAAGGAGAGAGGGTTGGTTAGGTATATAGTGTGGGTGGTAGGAAATGCAGGTTGAAGGGAAATTCTCTGGGGCTTTAGGGAGTTTTGTGCGGTGGGTGAGCCAAGAAAATACGAATTAATAATAGTAAGTGTTGGTTAAGTTGTTGCTTGGAAGTGAAAAGTTGCGTAGAAAGCTTAGAACTGCAAAAAAAAGAAAAGAAAAAAACCCAAAACAATTGTTTTGCTTTGCTGCAAGGTGGGGAAGACTGAAAAAGTGTAACCGAAAACATGACACAGAGTCACCCGTTTTCCGAGAACCCACAGGGAGGGGTGTATGATGCCATCTCACAGGCAGGGCAGGTGTCTTTACCAGCTTCCTCCCGGTGACCAAGGCAGCCTGTTTTAGAGGATTGTTTTGTTTGGGGTGTGGGTGTTATCAAGTGAATTAATCATTAGAAAGATGGGTGTCAGACTTGTAGACACAGCAGATCGGCATCCTTCACTGTGCCTTAGCAACTTAGGTGGTCAGTCTGAAGCTGTGAAGGTGTGATTTTTCAGGAGCTGGAAGTCTTAGAAAAACCTTGTAAATGCCTACATTGTGGGCTTTTACATATTTAAGGGACCGCTTAAGACGAGATCAGATGGGCTCCTCTGGATTTGTAACTCATTTGTCACAGATACCTTGTGATTGAAAATCGTGAGTGAAGTGAAATTGCAGTGCATTTCAAGGGAATTTTGTATGTAAATCGTGCCTTAGAAACACTTCTGTTGTCTTTTCTGTGTTTGGTCGATATTAATAATGGCAAAATTTTTACCTACATAGTATTTTCAAATCGTAGTCTTTGTAACAAGAACCAAATAACCTTTTGTGGTCACTGTAAATTAATACTTGGTAGCAGACAGAATCCATGTACCTTTGCTAAGGTTAGAATGAATAATTTATTGTATTTTTAGTTAGAATGTTTGTGCTTTATAAATGATCCAAGGCTAGAGGGGAAACTATCACCTAAAATCCATGTGGAAAACAAGAGCTAAAAAGGAAAGGGGATGGGGATTGTGGGGAGGGAGTGGGTGAGGTGCCTTTACTACATGTGTGATCTGAAAAACCTGCTTGGTAATGAGCTGCGGTATTGAATTGGTAAAGTAATACCAATGGCCTTTTATCATTTCCTTCTTCCCTTTAAATTTCACTTAAAATTTTTAAAATCATGGTTATTTTTATCCTTGGGATCTTTCTGTCTGCTGGGTTCCGTTTTTTAAATGTTTAAAAATATGTTGACATGGTAGTTTAGTCCTTAACCAGTGACTTGGGGATGATGCAAACATCCTGTTGTTGGGATTTAGAGTGTATTACTCATGCATGTATGGGGAAATAGTCTCCGGTATGCTGTTGTGAAATTGAAACTGTAAAAGTAGATGGTTAAAAGTACTGGTGTGTTGCTCTGTATGGTAAGAACTAATTCTGTTACATCATGTACGTAATTACTAATCATTTTTCTTCCACTTTACAGCACAAATAAAGGTTTGAGTTCTAAACTCATGAGAATTGTTGTATTGCTATGTTACATTTCTCGACCCCTATCACATTTTCTTCATAAGGAAGTTGTGGATGTATCTTCATATGGTAGATTTAGGTCTAGATTTGCTAGCTCCAAGTAATTAAGGCCATGCACAGATAGAACTGCTATTATCCCAAGTGGTCTGCAGACTGCTGGGTGGGGAGGGTATCTCTTGGGAGTTGGTAATGATTTGTTTGAAATGTGATGAACCACTCAAGCCAGTGAAGGTGGGTGTGTGTAGGTGGGGAATACTTTGCCATAATATTTTAAAACATTACCTGGTTAGAGTTCTAAGTGGTACTTATTTTTGTTTGGTTAGGGGAAAGTCTGAATAAAAACAGAAATGGACACATAATATGTATATTCCATAGTCTTTGGGAGGCTGGAATGTGTCTGGGATTTGGGTCTAAGTATATGTGTAATTCTTATCTCACTAAACAATTTGGCTTTTTTCTTTTATTGAGTGACTAAAACGTCTGGGCTTCCCTGTGTGTGCGCTACACTAAGCAAGCAGAGGCTGTGCAAAGGTGTGAGCAGAAGCACATGGAATCTGGAGGGTACATCTTGGCTTGCAAACTGCCTCTGTGTCCTGGGTGGGACTGTTCTGTCCTTGCACTGCTGTTCGGTGTTACCTCTTGGGGTGTAAGGTTTATGCTTACAGGAGACAAACATTGGGCATAAAATGGAAGCCACTGCCAGCCTCTGTGCTGAGAAGGAAGGTGCTTGTTTCAAAGGGAGCAGCAAGGGAGGCTTGTTCTACTCATCTGGGCCTGTTGGCCTGAGAAGGGGAGATAAGGGCTGAACTGGGACTAGCCAGGCGGACCAACACAAATGGTGGGGGATCATGACCTGAAGGATTCTTTCCTTCTCATGAGCTGCGGGACTGGCTGCCGTCCTTACAACTGTGTCTTATTTGCCTGTGCCGTTGTATCTGGGTGACCCCTCCACGTGTACACTACTGACAAATGGGTTGAGTGCTGGAAAGAAGTCACTGAGCCACCCACCCAGTAAACCTGTCTGTGCTCATGGCACCGCCAGAATGGGGCACTGCTGTGTGCAGGGTTCAGGGCCCTCTTCCTGCTTGCCACTCCTTTCCCTGGATGCCCCAGAAACAATCCAGGCCTCCTTTCCTATCTTACCCCTTTGCTTTGCTTTTATCCTTTTATCCCAGCACCTCTATAACCACCCTGTCTTCTTTTCAGAACTCCTTGTTTCTCCTCTTGTTTTTTATGATTATTACAAAACTGTTGCTTCCATCCTGGAAGATAACTGCTATAGATGCCTCTGTGTAAATGGCCGGGCGCAGTGGCTCAAGCCTGTAATCCCAGCACTTTGGGAGGCTGAGACGGGCGGATCACAAGGTCAGGAGATCAAGACCATCCTGGCTAACACGGTGAAACCCCGTCTCTACTAAAAAATACAAAAAACTAGCTGGGCGAGGTGGCGGGCGCCTGTGGTCCCAGCTACTCGGGAGGCTGAGGCAGGAGAATGGCGTAAACCCGGGAGGCGGAGCTTGCAGTGAGCTGAGATCCGGCCGCTGCACTCCAGCCTGGGCGACAGAGCGAGACTGTCTCAAAAAAAAAAAAAAAAAAAAAAAAAAAAAATTGATTCACAGGGTATAAATGTTGGGGATTGGAAGTGGGGATGAAATGGCACTTGTTGACACAGGAGCAGAGAGGTGAGGCTGACTGCTGAAAACAGCTCGCCACCCTCCTTGCCTCCACTCCAGTCCAGGGGCTGGGGCCACATTCTTTGCAATTATCCTCAGATCAAGTGAGATCAACAGGAGGTGTTGATGGCAGTGCCAGCAATTATTGCTAATCAGTTTGCATCCTTATGCATAGATCTGAATTCAGACTTTCTGTGAATTCCAGAGGTGTGGGTAATATAATGGAATTCAGTGAGCGGGCATGGCTGATCTTGTGCAAATTGAAAGTTATGGGGCATAAGAATAGCAAAAGTTGAACTTGAACTTCTTTTAAAAAGGAAAGGACCCTGAGAGCCGGTATTGGTTGAGGCTCATCAGTATGCCCAGGTTGGCGACAATGAGAACTGCAGGAACGGCCTGTGTTACAAAAAGGAGATTGACTCAGCTGCCCTCGGTGCATCTTATTGAGTGTGACTCTTAAGGGATTCCAAGGACCCTTAATGCCAGGGCTAACTCTCCATGTATGGTGAGGCCTCTGGAGGAAGTGTTACCCTCTGGCTCTATGTGCTACTCGTTACGGTGCAGTGCTGGCATGAAATGAAGACATGCCCAAATAGGCTTTCAGATGTTTATGATGTGTTTTAAATGTTCATATTTAACAAACAAAAACATACTGATGCTGTTTGGAAATGGCAACAGGAAGATAGCAAAATGAACACTAACATTACGAAAAAATGAGCAGGTGTGTGTTCCAAGGCAGGTGACTGTGACCTTCCTCTGAGTGAGGACATCCCCTCCAGCATCTTCCAGCCTGCTGGTTAGGATGACCTGCCACCACCCTCCAGGACCCCCAGCCCTGCACTGCCTTTCCTCTCTTTTAAATAATTCTTCATTGAGTTCTAATATGCTAAAAAAAAAAAAAAGTTTACTGTAAAGTTTGCAAATAAGGAAATTTTTTTAAAAAGTCCTCAGTAATCTTACCATTAACAATCGTTATGGGCATATTTGCTTTTGGAGGATTTCTTTTGTATGCATGGGATAAGTACATTTTTATACAAAAATGGGATTATGCCATAAATTCTATTTTGTGACTAGTATATAGTGAACACCTTCTTTTAATGATGACAGGATGTTCCCTTGCATGGCTTTATCAATTTAAACAATCTTGATTCAGTGGACATACAGGGTATTTTCTAGGTTTTTTTTTCCTCTTAGTAAATAATACTTGGGATGACTTGTAGTTCAGACTTTTTCACGTCTGTTATCTCTTTGGGAATGCTAAATACATTTCGAGAAGGAAATGACTCTGTTAAACTCTTAAGACTTCAGGTTCATATTGCTGAACTGCCCACCAGGGAGGGATTTTTTTCAATTAGTGTTCTCACTAGTGAGGCAAACCTGATGCCTTCCCCTCTTCCTCAGAACGGGCTTTATCACATTGAAAACTTTGCTCCTCCAGTGGATCGAGTCTGCTTTCCCTGTGGGTGTGAGCATTGCTTTGTCTGCTGGCGATTGAACATCTCTACCATATGTTGATTGACCATTTGTGGTGTGTGTGCGTGTGTGTATGATTTTCGAATTCCTAGTTAGTCATTTTTCTATTGGTTGTTTTGTAAAAGCTATTTACATCTTAAGGATATTAATAATATTTTGTTATATTTGATGCAAATATTTTTTCCAGCTTATAGATTGCCTTTTAATTTTGTGTTTCAGATAGATAAAAGTTACATGATTTTCTGAGGATAGTTCATCACTGTGGTTTCTGAACTTGTTATGTATAGATCTTTTCCACCCCAAGAGTGTATACATCTTAATCCATACTTTCTTGTGGAACTTGTATGGTTTCGTTTTTTTACGTTTAAACCTTATTCCCTGTGGAGTGTGTTGTGGAGTCTGTGTGTGAGGAGGGGCATGGTGCTCTCAGAGCCCACCTCCTGTGACCAGAGAGCCCTGTCCTGTGAGGGTTGTTGTCACAGTGGGAGGGTTCACTGCAGAAGACCTCCAGGGCAGGCTGGTGTTTCCTGAATGGGCCTCTGGTTGTTGCTCATCCCTGACTCCGTTTCCCCATCTGAGTAGATTTGGACCTAATAGGGCACTGGAACTGGTTCGAATCCTGACTGGACTACTTGGCAACTTTATGTCTGGGAGCAAGTTACTTAACCTCCCCGAGCCTGTGTCTGTGAAATGCGAGTAAATGAATGTAGATGTTTGGCAGCAGCTACTCCTTGTTGAGCTCTCACAGTGAACTCTCCTGCCTCTGCCCTCCTTCCCCGCCTCCTCTGGTGCCTAGCGTCAGGTCTAGCCCCTTCCTCCTGGGTCCCAGTCCCTGTTCTGTGGCTGGCTGTCCGCCCGCCTGGCGCTGGACTTTTCATGCAACGGGAATCGGTGTACATGTTCTGGTCTGATCTGTTTCTACACTTAGTTTTGTTTCCACTAATATTTCCCTGTACCGGCAGAGTTCACAAACACATTTGAAGAGGCTTTTTCTCAGGATTCTTAACCTTCCCAAAGGAAGTCCCATGGATGGGTTTCTAGAAGTCTATAAATGCTCCGAAATTGTGTGTATTTTTCTGTGGAAAGCATAACTTTCATCTGCTTGTTCATCCTCAAAAAAGATCATGAATGAATGATTGCATGATTTTATGCCATTGTGCTTATACTAAAGGATATTTAGCCAATCTCTTGAGTTGTTAAACTGTTTTGACTATTTTAAATCGTGCAGCTGTGAGCATCTCTGTAAATTTAGTGTACATATGTATCCCCAGAGTGGCATTGCCTGGGCAGTGAGAACTTACACTTTTATAACTCTTCACAGACTCAAATGACTCCAGAAAGCTACACTTCCTCTTGTGAGTGTATTATATCCATTTCCCTACATAGCTGCTAACATCACGTTTTTGCAATTTTGTTTATTTGTTGCTACTCGTAAAAATTTTTACTGTGAAATACATATAATGGAAGTTTACCGTCTGAATCATTTTTAAGTATACTTTCAGTAGTATTAAGTATGTTTCCATTGTTGTACAACCAATCTCCAGAACTTTTTCATCTTGCAAAACTGAAACTCTGTACCCATTAAATAACATTAAACATTCCATTCCCTCCAGCCCTGGCAACCACCATTCTTTCTACTTTCTGTGAGTTTGACTACTCCAGGCACTTCATATGAGTTAAATCATGAAGTATTTGTCTGTTTGTGACTGACTTATTTTGCTGAACACAGTGTCCTCAAGATGCATCTATGTTGCAGCATGTGTCAGAATTTCCTTCCTTTTTAAAAGCCGAATAATATTGTATTTTATATCATATTTTGTTTATCCATTCATCCATTAGTGGACACTTGGGTTGCTTTTGGCTATTGTAAATAATGGTGCTATGTACAAATACCTATATTATTGCATTTACAAGTATAATGCTGTAATGTACACACATCTTTTTGAGATCCTACCTTCAGTTCTTTTGGGTATATAGCCAGAAGTGGTATTACTAAATCTTACGGTATTTCTATTTTTAATTTCTTGAGGAACCACTGTATGTTTTTCATAGCAACTGCACCGTTTTACATTCTCACCAAGAGTGCACAAGGGTTCTGAGTTTCCCACATCCTCCCCAACGGTTGTTATTTTCTGCTTTTTTAGATTGCTGCCATCCTAGTGGGTGTGAGGTGACATTTCATTGTGGTTTTGATTTGCATTTCCCTAATGATGAGTGATGCTGAGCATCTTTTCATATGCTTGCTGGTCATTTGTATGTTGTCTTTGGAAAAATGTCCCTTCAAGTCCTTTGACTATTTTAAAAATTGGGTTATTAGGGTTATTGTTGACTTGTGGGAGTTTCTATATTCTGGATATTAACCCTCTATCAGATATATGATTTGCAAATACGTTCTCTTATTCCATAAGGTTACTTTTTAACTTTGTTGATTGTGTTCTTTGATGTACAGAAGTTTTGAGTTTTGAAATAGTCTAATTTATCTGTTTTTATTTTTGTTGTCTGTGCTTTTGGTGTCATGTCCAAGAAATCCATGCCAAATCCAACGTTATAAGGTATTTTTTAAGGTATTTTAGTTGTCTTAGTCAATATTTCTGTACTCACCTTTCTTTATCCCCTCATCAGTTGATGGGATGTAGCTTGGTTCCATATCTTTGCAATTCTGAATTGTGCTGTGATCAGGTGTCTTTTTGGTATGATTTATTCTCCTTTGGGTAGATACCCAGTAGTGGGATTGCTGGATCGAATGGTTTTTATAGTTTTCTATTTTACCACAGTTTCTATCTGCATTTTTCCTCCTTGACCACTAACCATGTGAAATTTTCATATTGACCTCTATAATGATCATGAACTCTTAGTATCATTGGGAAGGCCACATTTGCCACTTATGATTGTAAACCTTATCCTCCATTGTTCCTGTTATTGTTGGTGCAAAAAGTATCTATTGTACCAGGACTTTAAAAATCAGTCTGATAAGTCTTTGGTAAGTCTAATAATAACTGATAAGTCCATTGAATTTGCTTCTGATTATTTTTTCTTTAGTAGCTAAACATGTATGTATTCCTATGGTTACAATGAACACTCCTCTCCATTTAAATTAATTATTTACACTGATGAAGTTGAAATAGCAAAATTTTAATGACTAAATACTGTCTTTGTTTTTTTTGTTCCAGGCCTGTCAATATTAACTTCTTATAATTTTCTTTTTTCTCTTCATGTGTGTGCGCACCCGCGTGTGTGTATATATATATATTTTTAAATTTCAGTGGCTTTTGGGGTATAAATGGCTTTTGGTCATATAGATGAATTCTACAGTAGTGAAGTCTGAGATTTTACTGCACCAGTCACCTGAGTAGTGTACATTGTACCCAATATGTGGTTTTTATCCGTCCCCCCCTTACCCTCCCCACTTTGAGTCTCTAGTGTCCGTTGTCACTCTGTGTACCTTTTTGTACCCATAAGTTAGCTCTCGCTCATAAGTGAGAACACACAGTGTTTGGTTTTCTATTCCTGAGTTGCTCCACTTAGAATAATATCCTCCAACTCCATCCAAATTGCTGCAAAAAACCATTATTTTGTTCTTTTTTATTGCTAAGTCATATTCCATGGCATAGTGATACCACATTTTATGTATCCACTCACTGGTTGGTGGGTTGGGTCCATATCTTTGCAATTGTGAATTGTGCTGCCATCAAGTGTCTTTCTGGTATAATGACTTCTTTTCCTTTGGGTAGATACCCAGGAGTGGGATTGCTGGATCAAATGGTTCTTAACATTTTTTGTCTGTATCTATTTCTGGAAATTTTAGGCTCCAGTTTTTGTTGTTGTTTTCAATAAAATGCAGTGGAATTTAAATGATCATTATGCTTTTCATTATGCTTTAAAATCTAGTAAATGGAGGCTAGAACACTCTTCTAAGGCAAGAATGTTCTCTCTGTGTTGGAACTCAAATACACAGAATTGGGTAAATCTTAGTCTTTGATTCAGGACATAACATGGCTCTCTTTTATTTGCTTTCCTTAATTGTTTTTTAATAATGTAGTAAGCATTTCTGAATCTCCTATCCAATACAAAACTAGGACAATACAGACAGTAACCCCTTCCACTTATGTGGTCCCAGACTACCCGCCTTCCCCTGCCGCCCCCTGCCGCCCCCTGCCACCCACTAGGCCGAGGTAATAATCATCCTGAATCGTGGGTTCATCTCTCACTTGCTTTGTTTTTATATAACTTTGCAAAAGAATCTGATCTAAATGTGTTTTTCAAAGTATATATTTATATTTTAGTTATTTTTATAGAAAAGTTGTTATTTTGCATGTAATCTTATGGAACATTCTCATTTAATATGATGGTAAGGTTCAGCCCCTGCCCGGGGGTAGATCATTTATTTTGTTTACTGGATAGAGCTCATCATGTGACTATACCTCAGTTAGTTCATCAGTTCTCCCATCCATGGCGACTAGGTTGCTTCTCAACGACACTGTTTCTTAGTGTCCTTTTAGAAGTCATATGTGGGTGTTTTCTTGTTATACAGAGTTGAAAGGTGACTGACAAGGTTGACACTACAATCCCCCACCCTCCAGAGGTAACCAGTGTTACCAGTTTGCTGTGTTTCCTGCTATACCTCTTCTTATTCACTTCCATTTGTATCTGAAAAAGATGTTGCATTGTTTCTTTTCTATAGAAGTGGTAAAATACTATTGTATTTTATTGATACTATAGAAGTGGTAAAATAGTATTGTATATTATGGATTACTTTTTCATTTAACAGTAGGGAGATGCCTGGGAGTACACAGAGAACTGCCCTCATTGTTTTCAACTGCTGCATGGTATGTCTATGAGTTTAGCCCTTCTGCTATTAATGGAAATTTACAGTATTCTAATCTTTTGATATTACAAACAATACTGTGCGATCATTGTCATACACAACCCCTTGTGTACAATGCATGAGCATTTCTCAGGGTAGGTACCAAGAAGCAACATTCCTGGGTCGTAGGACGTGAGTCCGACGTTTTCCTCCATTCTGCCCTGTTGCCCCCCAGAGTGGGTGTCCAGCTTTGCATACCTAAGTATGAGAGTATCTGTTGTTCATATCCTCTACGACACTCTATATATGAAACTTAAATTTCTGCTGGTTGCCTTCTTTGGTCTATCATGTATGCAGTGACCTACTAAGACTTTAATTGGTACAATAGATTCTTGTCATCTGTGTGTGAATTTAGCATTCATGGGCTTAATGCTGATAAGACTCCCAGGGTCCAAGACATATAATCATGTATAATTTTGTCAAGGTATAATTTTTTAAATTGCTCTTGTCATGTATCTGCTGGGGATCCCCAACCTAGTGCTCTGCACCCAGGTCACACTGTGGCTTTGTCCTCTGCTTATGCCTGCATTGCAGCAACTGTCCTGAAGAGACCAAAATTATGCAGATTTAGGTAAGTCCATGGCTAATGTTATTATATTATGTGCTATCGTAATGGATGGGGCTGTGGAGTGTATGAATTTATAAATCACTAGTCTTGTAATTAAATTCAAACACTACAGAAAAAGGCCGTGTAGAAAATAGAAGTTCCTCTGTAATCCCCAACCCCTCAGATAACTACTAATGACAACTTCATTTATATTCCTTCAGACATTTTCTGGCTGTGGATGTACTAAAATTTATCCTATTATTCTCTGCCCTAAAATGGAATCATACAATGTGTACCATTATTTTTATGACTCTATAACATGTAATATTGTGCGTGTTGGTGTGGTTATTTTAACCATTTTTCTAGTGATGGCTTTGAGGTTATTTACAGAGTTTTCTAGCCATCGCAAAGAGTGCTGCAGGGATCTCTTTTGCATTCCTCTGGCTGCTGAGCTGAGGCACCCAGAGGCAGTATCCAGAGGAGGCAGCATCTGTAGGCGTCTTCACCTGCTCTGGCTCTTGGCACATCTGGTTGGTGACACTGTTTTGTGAGATGGGTTGAAAGTGTCTGCTGCCAAAATAGAATAATGCTGGTCCTCTCCTCATGTGCCGTGGAATTTGGGTAAAACTGCTTAGTGGCTACAACTGCCTGTCTATACCAGAATGGGGTATAACATGGCGCCTAGCTTAGCACAACACAATAGTGGATCCTGCAGGTCCCAGAGTGTAATTCCTGGCATTCTTTCCCCTAAGCAGATTAAATAAACAAAAAACAAACTATTCTAGGAAAGCAGCTGTGACATTTGTAAAAAGTGGTATTTAATAATCTCTTATTCACTTGTCTCTTTAGTTTGTTGAAATCTTACGTGGCATCCTGGTCTGGGAAGGAGTGCTGTCTGCACCTACCCTCCTCTGGGCACAGCGTGGCAGCTTCAGGGCCTAAGTACACACTCTCTGTCCTGTAAGGGGCTGCCACATGACAGGAGCTCAGGTGTGAGCCCGGCTCTGGCTCTTACCTCATAGGGGCACTCATAGGGGCACAGGGAGCTGAACATTGTACACAGCCAGGCACCACCCGGCTTGGCATCTGCCCCGGTGGACTTACTACCTCTAGAAGGCAATACCTGAGTTCCTCTGGCCTCAGCTCCTAGAGTGACTGGTGTGCTGTCCCTCTTTTCTGTCAAGGTGACAACTGTGTGACCCACCATCTGTGTGTCAAAGCAAGGCCCTGCTCCTGTGCTGACCCCAAAGGCAAGTGCTTTGCTGGTTTCCTTCCAGTTAATTTCACCTATGAATAGATGTGTGAAAACTGTTCAAAGCAATACCTGCACATGTTCGAACTTCAAACCCTGTGGGTGATTCAATGGCATCTTTCTCTAACCCCCAGCCTCCCTTCCCACAGAGGCCATTGTCGTGGCCAGTTGCTGCAGTTTCTTTCCAGAGAACGTGTGTATGTATAAAGCTGTACAGGCGTGGGTACACCACGTAGCCCGTCTTGCACTTTGGACTGTTGAGTTACTAGTACATCTAGGTGAGCACTGCATGTCTATGTTCATGTCTGCCTTGGTCTTTTCATCATCTGTGTGGTAGCTGTGTTTGAATTACCCATTCCCTTTTTGGGGAACCATTAAGTTGTTTTCAGCAATTTTTACTGTGGATAAGGCTGTACCGCATATCTGTGTACATGTGTGTTTATGTACATGGGCAAGTACCTCTGCGAGGGAAAGTTTCCTCAGGAGGAATTCCGGGCACAGCATATGTGAATTTCCGAATATGGTGGATGCCCCCAGCTTCCACTGCAGGGAGGTGGGTCCCATGGACATTTCCCCACACCTTCACCCAGGCTGTGCTCTTAAACTTGGTTATTTGTCAATGTGAGAAGTGGAAAATAGTATTTAATTGTAGTTTTGATTTGCATTTCTATTGGGTTGTATACTTACTGATTAATAAGAGCTCTTTACATATTAAGGAAATTAACCCTTTCAAATACATTCCTGTTTCTCACTGATCTTTAAGTTTTGTTGTAATATTTTGCTCTTCAGTTTTTTTTATATATACATACTAATTTTCTTTTATGGTTTCTGGATTTTATGAGTAGTTCGAAAAGGTTTATCCGGCTGAAGATTTTTTTGTTGTTGTTAAACCCCATGTTTTCTCCTAACTCTCTTTTTATTTTTATTTTGGAGGGTTCTATCTGGACTTAATTAATTTTAGTGTAACAGGTGACAGGGTTAGTTAGCCTGTTGTCCTTACACCATTTTCTGGCTAATACAGCTATTAGCTATTGATCTGTCTATTCACATGCCAGTTGCTAATGGTTTTACATAGTGTAGTCTGTACTTTAAAATAGCGAAAGGGAAGCCCTACCTCATTATTCTACTTTTCCAGAATTCTCTAGGCTATTCCAGGCTGCATGTTTACCTTAACCATCCCTGTGATGTCTTCATGCCGTTGTCTTCTTATATAAGAATAAGGTGCATCTTTCCATCCACTCACATCTGTTTAATTTGATTTTGCATTTCACAGAAAGCTGGCCTTGTTCTGTCTACCTCCACTCTAGTTGTTCCCACTGCCCCTGGCCGAACCCTCCCCATCTCACTGACTACCCCCATCACAGAGTACTTTTATTTACATTTTGCTCTGCCTAATGGTTATTTGTTACCGTCACGCTGACAGTGTCCAGTTCAGTGGTCTTTGCAGTTGAAATGCTTCTATACACACTGTCTTGTTAAAAATGCCAGTAAGTTCATACAAACCCAGCTTGCAGCCAAGGTCACATTCAGAGAGAGTTGTGCTGGGGTGGGTTCCTTTCCAAGCCTCTGCTACTGTGTGGCTAGCTCTTCTCACTGGGAAGTTCTGTGTACCTGGAATGTCGGAGTGGAGTCCTGTTCTAGTGTCCAGCACCTGACCCCTGTGCCCAACCCCTGAACAGCCTATTCCTGGTGTCCATAGCCCGCTGGAGCTTTTTACAAAATATATCGCATGCTTTTCTGCCTTACGAGGGCTTATATAGACCAGAACTTGCCATTTCTTCAGAGTCTCAAGGCCACCGTCATGAACACATTGTCCTTCCTGTCTGGTGCACGGGGGTTTTTTCTAGGCTGCTGAGCGGGGGCCCCTTTGTCTCCTCCCTAACTGACCGTCTTCCGCAGCACTGCCATTCAGCATAGGGATCTGCCGTGGTTTCCCCAGGGTCAGTCCACTCCTCTTTCACTAGGCTCCTTGTTCTACAATAGAGCTGCAAGCTAGGTGCCTGCAGCAAGATGCCAAAGTCTTTACTTCCACTACTTTCCTATTTCACAAATAAGGCAGAGGCCACCTGCCTCCACTCCAGAAAGATGTGTATGGGCTTCAATTTTTTTTTTTTTAAATGAAACACTATTCTGTTTTCTGATGAGGATTTTTTTCTGACTTTATTGAAATAGGGTGGGGTGAGTTTCTCTGTTTCCTGAGACACTGTTGTGCATATATCTGACCATTTCCTTATGGCAGTTTCTTAACAGTGAAAGAAACCGGCCCAGAGGCTGTGAGCAGTTTGACTTCTGTTGCCGAGCGCCCTCCTCCCAGGCAGGCAGAGCCCATGCGCCCAGCAGGTGACCAGTGGGGGGTCCCCATAGTCTGGCCCCTCACCGTCTTTGTTTTTATCTTTGCTGATTTGAAGGCAAGAAATGGTATCTCAGTATTTTAATTTGCACTTTTGGATTCTGTGAGGTTGAATGGATATTTTTTGTCTGTTAGAGCTGATCTGTGCATCTACTTTGGGCTTCACCTATGTTTTCATTGCTTTGTGAAAACTGTGTTGAGGACATTTACCCTTACCTATTACAAAACATCGTTCACATTTGTAGTTTGCCTTTTAAGTGTTGGATCTTGCCAATGGTTTTAAATTTTGTAACCAAGTCTATCCATTTTTATTATTATGGTTTCATACTTTGGTGTTATATCGTATTTTCTTCTGGTTTCTTTATGGTTTTGTTTTTGACATTAAACTCTAATCCGTCTACTTGGCTTATAGCACAAGATGTAGGAATCTAATTTACTTATTTCAAATGGCAACCTGATTTTCCCAACACCATATACTGAATCATTCTACTTTCTCTACTGATTTGAATGCCACTTGATAACCATGGACTAAATAATTTAATAGGCCAGGCGCGGTGGCTCGCACCTGTAATCCCAGCACTTTGGGAAGCCAAGGTGGGTGGATCACTTAAGGTCAGGATTTTGAGACCAGTCTGGCCACCATGGTGAAATCCCGTCTCTACTAAAAATACAAAAATTAGCCAGGCGTGGTGGTGGGTGCCTGTAATCCCAGCTACTCAGGAGACTGAGACAGGAGAATCACTTGAACTGGGAGGTGGAGGCTGCAGTGAGCCAAGATTGCCCCATTGCACTCCAACTTGGGTGATAAGAGCAAAACTCCATCTCAAAAAAATAAAAATACAAACACAAAAATTAGCCGGGCATGGTGGTGTGCGCCTGTAATCCCAGCTCCTCGGGAGGCTGAGGCAGGAGAATCACTTGAACCCAGGAGGCAGAGGTTGCAGTGAGCCAAGATCCTGCCACTGCATTCCAGCCTGGGAGACAGGGTGAGACTCTATCTCAAAAAATAAATAAATAAATAGGGGCTGGGCGTGGTGGCTCACACCTATAATCCCAGCACTTTGCGGGCCAAGGCGGGCGGATCACGAGGTCAGGAAATGGAGACCATCCTGGCTAAAATGGTGAAACCCCGTCTCTGCTAAAAATACAAAAAATTAGCCGGGCATGGTGGCGGAAGCCTGTATTCCCAGCTACTCGGGAGGCTGAGGCAGGAGAATGGCGTGAACCCGCGAGGCAGAGCTTGGAGTGAGCCGAGATCGCACCACTGCACTCCAGCCTGGGAGACAGAGCGAGACTCCATCTCAAATAATTAAATATAAATAATTTAATAGACATCTGTTTTTGGACTTTTAGTCTGTTCTGTCAGATCTGTCTTTCCTTGTGCCAACCCAATGTTTTCATTATTTTAGCTTTCTACTGACTGAGTTTGATATATGGTAATAGAGGTGCATGTCATTCTTTTTAGTAGTGTTTGAATTTGTATTGGAATTTCATTACATTTATAACCATATTATAATACTGTGACTTCCCACTGAGGAACTGAACTCCCTGTTCATTTAGGATATGATGATTTTCATGTTTTCTTGGGAGTATCGAACTTCTCTTTATATAGGTTATGCACATTTATGAAGTTTGTCCTTTGAAATTTAACAGTCTATACTGCAGTTGGATATATTTTTCTATTTAAATTTCTGATGATGGTAGTATATGGTAAGACTTTTAAATAACTATGCTTTGTTTCATAAATAGATACGCTGAACTTCACTATTAGGGTCAATTGGGAGGCAATATAGTGTCTTGGCTTTCAAGTCAGAGAGCCGGGATCTGATCCTGGACCCACTACTTATTTACTTATTTGCTTTCTGCCTCAGTTTCCCCATCTGTAAGAAGTAGGATGAGGGTTAATGAAATAATGCAAGCATTATGCTAGTCACTCTTGACAGGGAGTGAGCCGTGGTCTCTTGGGTATACCAAGTGAAAAACAGTCACCTTTGATGATTACCTTATTCACAGACCTTACTCCATTTTCTATGCTTCTCTCTTCCTGTCTTGTTCCCATTGGCTGCAATAACTATCAAGCCATGAGCACGGTGGTCTGGTTCCTTCCTGACGCACTATAGAAGTGGGATCCATCAGCAAACCGAGGAAGAGGGCCATGCTGGACCCTGGGCACTGGACATAAGCCCCCGGCAGCCTTTTTCATGTCGCCCAGAGGGGTAATTGTCCTGCTGGTGGTCTGTAAGATGAGTTAGGGTGACTTGCTAATAGACATTGTAAATCTTAATATGTATGTATGTATTTTGTTATTACCGGTTTTCCATTTATGATGGTAATATTGTTTCTTCTAAGAATATTTTTCCTTCTAAATATTGAGATAAAATTCATGCTTTTGAAATGTACTATTCAGCGGCTTTTAGTATATTTGCTATGTTGTGCAGCCATCGACACTATCCATGTCCAGAACTTTTTCATCATCCGAAACAGAAGCTCTGTATTCATAAAAAAAAAAAACAACTTCCTACTTGTGTCTTCCCCTGGTCTTTGGTAACCTTTGTCATACTGGTAAACTTTGTTGTGCTCTCTGTCTGTGTGAATTTGCCTCTTCTAGGGACCTCATGTAAGTGTAATCATAAAATATTTGTCTTTTTGGGTCTGCCTTGTTTTCTTGTTTTCAAACATGGGTCTGGCATGTTTTCAGAGTTCATTCATGTTGTAGCATAGAACAGTACTGCATTCCTTTTTCTGACTGAATAATATTCTACTGTATGGATAGACCCCATTTTGTTTATTCACACATCATTTGGACATTTGGATTATTTCTGGTTTTGGGCTATTATGAACAATGGTGCTATGAACAGTTGTGTACAAGTTTTTGTGCGAACATGTGTTTTCTTTTTTTTTTTTTTTTTTTTTTTTTTTTTTTTTTTTTTTTTTTTTTTGAGACGGAGTCTCACTGTGTCTCCCAGGCTGGAGTGCAGTGGCGTGATCTCGGCTCACTGCAAGCTCCGCCTCCCGGGTTCACGCCATTCTCCCGCCTCAGCCTCCCAAGTAGCTGGGACTACAGGCGCCCGCCACCGTGCCCGGCTAATTTTTTGTATTTTTAGTAGAGACGGGGTTTCACCATGTTAGCCAGGATAGTCTCGATCTCCTGACCTCGTGATCCACCCGCCTCGGCCTCCCAAAGTGCTGGGATTACAGGCTTGAGCCACCGCGCCCGGCTATAAATCATTATCTTTACCATCTTAGAAAAAGGGAAGTGGCAGGATAATAGGATCATCGTAGGGAGAAGGTCAGCAG
>NC_037682.1:9062441-9098183 GCF_003255815.1 Theropithecus gelada | reverse complement strand
ATTCTCCTGCCTCAGCCTCCTGAGTAGCTGGGACTACAGGCGCCCGCTACCTCGCCCGGCTAGTTTTTTGTATTTTTTAGTAGAGACGGGGTTTCACCGTGTTAGCCAGGATGGTCTCGATCTCCTGACCTCGTGATCCGCCCGTCTCGGCCTCCCAAAGTGCTGGGATTACAGGCTTGAGCCACCGCGCCCGGCCATATCATTTTCAAGACAGCAGTACATCCTGAAGATGTGACCAGGCAAAAGGAAAAGGGTTTTAAGCATCTGGGGGCTACAAAACCATGGGACGGTAAATATATGGGGAAAACTAGTGGAAGATCACTCTGAATTTAGTAAGATTTGTTTGTGCAGTTTCATCTCAGTGCTGACTGTCCTTTTTTTTTTTTTTTTTTTTTTTTTTTGAGACAGAGTCTGGTTTCACCGTGTTAGCCAGGATGGTCTCCATCTCCTCTGCTCGCTGCAAGCTCCGCCTCACGGGTTCACGCCATTCTCCTGCCTCAGTCTCCGAGTAGCTGGGACTATAGGGGCCCGCCACCACGCCCGGCTATTTTTTTTTTTTTCTTCTATTTTTAGTAGAGACAGGGTTTCACCGTGTTGGCCGAGACCGTCTTGATCTCCTGGCCTCGTGATCCGCCCGCCTCGGCCTCCCAAAATGCTGGGACTACAGGCGTGAGCCACCGTGCCTGGCCAGACTTTCTGTCTTCAAGGCCATAAACCTTCCCCAGAAGAGGATATTTATGGCAGTCCTCATTTCTAAGAGTTTTTGCTTGTAGTCAGATAAGGAAAGCTCCAGAAAGGCTTCTCTCTGCATCTGTCTGATCTCAAATGCCTCAGTTCAAAATTATCCTTATACCAAAGTGGCATTGGGGGCGGCTGAGATATTCTGATCCCCTTCAGGGGATTGGGAGTCTAGATGGAAGGAAAGTGGCAGGAGTTAGTAACTGTTGGAGCTGGGTATGAATAACATGGCAATTCATGAAACTATTTTTTTTTTTTTTCTCTCTCTCTCTTTGAGACAGTTTCCCTCTTGTTGCCCAGGCTGGAGTGCAATGCACGATCTAGGCTCACGACAACCTCTGCCTCCCGGGTTCAAGCGATTCTCCTGCCTCAGCCTCCTGAGTAACTGGGATTACAGGCATGCGCCACCACACCCGGATAATTTTGTATTTTTAGTAGAGACGGGGTTTCTCCGTGTTGGTCAGGCTGGTCTTGAACTCTGGACCTCAGGTGATCCACCCGCCTCAGCCTCCCAAAGTTCTGGGATTACAGGTGTGAACCACCGTGCCCGGCCCTAAACTATTATTTTTACTTTTTATTTTATTTTTTGAGAATTTTTTTGAGATGGAGTCTTGCTCTGTCACCCAGTCTGGAGTGCAGTGGCGTGATCTTGGCTCACTGCAGCCTCCGACTCCCAAGTTCAAGCGATTCTCCTGCCTCAGCCTCCCGAATAGCTGGGACTACAGGCGTACCACTATGCCTGGCTAATTTTTGTATTTTTAGTAGAGACGGAGAATACATCTTTAAGTATTGGAAATATTGACAAACGGTGAGCAACTTTTAAGTATTGGAAATATTGACAAATGGTGAGCCAACTTTTCCCAAATATAAAAATTATAACAAAATTACCCTGCACTGTCACCACCGTTTCATAAGAAAAATTCTTTATAACATCAAAGATACAAAAAGGGCTTGTGAACCCAAAATATCTGAGACAGGTCTCAACCAATTTAGAAGGCTTATCTTGCCGGCCGGCGCGGTGGCTCACCGCTGTAATTCCAGCACTTTGAGAGGCCGAGGCGGGTGGATCTTGAGGTCAGGAGTTTGAGACCAGTGTGCCCAACATAGTGAAAACCCGTCTCTACTAAAAATACAAAAAATTAGCTGGGAATGGTGGCAGGCACCTGTAATTCCAGCTACTTGGGAGACTGAGGCAGGAGAATCACTTGAACCCGGGAGGTTGCAGTGAGGTGAGATTGCGCCACTGCACTCCAGGCCGGACGACAATGCAAGATTCTGTCTCAAAAAAAAAAAAAAAAGAGAAAGTTTATTTTGCCAAGGTTAAGGACACACCCATGACACAGCCTCAGGAGGTAGATAATAGACAAAGGGTTGCACTCTTTTCTTTTGAGTTTCTGATTAGCCTGTGACGGTATACGCAATTTACATCTGAGAGCAGGGCAGAGGAGCAGTCACTTATGCCTTAGTCTGGTTTAGTGAAATCAGAGGGCAGGGGAAGCAATCAGATATGCAATAGTCTCACGTGAGCCTCTGAGGAATGACTTTAAGTTCTGTCTGTCCTTTGTCCACAAGGAATTTCCTTGTGGGCAAATTGTGAGGGAGGCATATAGCTTTTTTTTTTTTAATCTTTGTAGCTATCTTATTTAGGGATAAAATCGGAAGCAGGTTTGCCTGACAGTTCCCAGCTTGACTTTTCCCGTGGCTTAGTGATTTTGGGATTCCAAGATTTGTTTTCCTTTCACAGGCTTAATCTCTGAATAAAGGACCCCCTTAAAATGGAACGTAGTTAGTTTTCCCGGAAGAGTCACAGCCGACACTCCCACAGACTGTTTCTGGCTCATGGGCCCTAGGTTCAAACAACCCTTCCCAAACCTTGTTTGTTTCAAAGGTTGAGATCAAAGCTAGTGGGTAGCCAGTGAGGCTGTGCTTGTTCACTCCGTGACTCGGACAAGCTGGTACCTGTCTCTCTGGGCTGCTTTCTCTCAAAGACTGAGAGTGTTTAGTGTAGAAAGGCCCTCAGAGATCTGGGTTAACCTCTTATTTATTTATTTTTTGTTTTGTTTTGTTTTTCTGAGATGGAGTCTCACTCTGTCGCCCAGGCTGGAGTGCAATGGCACGATCTTGGGTCACTGCAACCTCTGCTTCCCGGGTTCAAGTGATTCTCCTGCTTCAGCCTCCCAAGTAGCTGAGATTACAGGCGTATGCCACCATGCCCAGCTAATTTGTGTGTTTTGAGTAGAGACAGAGTTTCGCCATGTTGTCCAAGCTGGTCTAGAACTCCCAACCTCAGGTGATCTGCCCACCTTGGCCTCCCAAAGTGCTGGGATTACAGGTGTGAGCCACCATGCCCAGCCGGTTAATGGGAGAACTGAGACAAAGAGAGGAAGAGTGACTTGCTGGAGGTAACAGGGTGCCACTTAATGGCACAGCCTAGGGTAGAGCCCAGGGCTGCTGTTGCCTCATCCAGGGTTTGCTCCACTCAACATTTTACCTGCTACGAACTGATCCATGTTGTTTTCGTCATTCTAGTCAGTACCTAGAAAGACAGCTGTATGTACTAGCTGCTGGACCACCAGGCTTTAAGTCTTGGCCTTGCTACTTACTGGCTGTGCAACCTTGGGCAAGTTTACTTAACTTCTCTGGGCCTCCATTTCCTCATCTGTAAAATGGGTAGGTGCTGTAATCATAACAGTTATCTTCTGTGAAAATTGAGTGAATGCATGTGCCGTAGTGCCTGCCATGTAGAAAGGACTCAGTGCAGGATAGCTGTCTGTATTTTCACCTCCTATATGGATGATAAGTTCCACAGATTTATTATGGAAAGCAGGTCGGCCTTTAACTTAGTGTCATGGAATGTCAGAGCTGGAAGAGGCCTCTTGAGGTAACTAGAAAGTCATCCTCTTACAGGAGAAAATGAGTCCCTTGGGGCCTGCGTGACCTGCTGAAGGTCCCAGGGACTTTTGGTGACAGAACAGGAATCAAACTCCAAAGGGGTCCTCTGTCCTGGGGCTCTGGGCTTGTTGAACAAGTCAGCTGCCCCCATTCCCCAGTTTATAGAGCCATTAGCCCAAGGGAGTGTCAGTCTTGGTCAAGTAAAGACACGTGGAAGTGCACGGAGCTTTACAGTTTACTAAGAGCATTTGCAAAGTTGAGGCCTTCCTCCAGCCTAGAAGGTAGTTGAGTGCTGAAATGAATACCCCATTTCACAGAAAGAAACCAAGACCCCCAGGGGCGGGTTGGTAACCAAAGCCATGGGTAGAGGCACAGAAATTCCTTGACTATGGAAAATGAGGGAGTTCACCTTCAAAAAAAGAAAGTTAGGTCAGTGTAAAATGGCTGACAGCCTCATCCGCCTTCAGAAAAGTACTTCAACTACAAAGTCAACTACTAACTCCCAAGGTCAGGAAGGAAAGCAGTTGCTATGGCAACATCTTTGGCAGCTATTTTCATCCTTCTCTGGTTCAGAACAACAGCTTCCAGCAGATTTCTGTGGGAGGGGTGGGGGAGAAAGGGAAAGGCTAGCTCCAGCCCAGCAACTGTCCTCGGCCAATCTCCCACCAGATTTCGGTGGCAAGAGGAAGGTGGCAGCCAATGAACAGGCTTGGAGCTTGCATCATCCTCCCGATCAGGGTGGAATAACCAGGAGGCAGGTTCACGTGACTGTTTCCATGGTGACCTCCCTTAGCAACCCTGACTGGTCCTGTTTATGAGCGCTGGAAAATTCCACCCAGCCTCTGTCCTGATTTTTTTTTTTTTACCTACTCTGCCTCCGCCTGCTCCAATGCAGGGATGAAGTCACTGCCAACGTTTAACCCTTTCTCCACGTGGGCCTGGCTCCAGTCAGATCGGGGGTCTAGGAGGGCTGCAAGGATCTCTCAGTCGCCAGTGCTTGCAACTGATCCAGTAACCCGTAGCTGTTACTTGCTGCACTGAACCCTGCCTGTGCTGAGTACCGAAAGCGGGCAGGAAGGCAGCCACATCTCTGGAGCCAGGCGCTGTCCTAAGTTCCTGACATCCCCACAGGCCTGAGAAGGGGGCACCACAAACAGGAAACAGGCTCAGACTGAGCCTGTGGATCCTGGTAGCACGGGCACCCTCTCTCCACGAAGCCCTCTGTCATGCTACCGATGTTGATGTTGCAGGACACCCTGGGGCCGAGTGGGGAGTGCCAAAGAGCAGGGGATGGGTGCGCAGTGGGGAGACTTCTATGGTCTGCAGGGGAGCTGAAGGAAGGCGCCCGAGGAGGTGGACATTTAGGCTGAATGGAGGACAGGGAGGCAGCAGGACCTGCTGTCTCCAGGACCCCCAAATTTCTAGGCCAGAGCTGACAGCTGTTGGGTGCAGCCAGCCAGGCTCCAGGGAAGACTATGCCAGGCAGGGCTGAGTCCACACGGTTCAGTCTTTAGAACTGGCCAGGTTGGAATTCTAGCTGGGGGCAGAGAGGTGCAAACCACAAACACTTCTGCCTGATCTGGCTGGGGAATCCACAGGGACCACCAGCCGGGCCGGGGGTGAGCCTCTCAGAGGTCCCAGCACGAGCCCAAGGCCGCATGGGACTGACTGTGTGGGCGGACATTGCCTAAGTCATGTGCAGAGCGGTCCTGAGCTGAGGCAGAACTATAAGAAAACAAGAACTCTGTTTTCAAGACAGGTGACAATGACAAACAGCAATAAAAGCCACACATCATAGCTCAGGATAACAACAGCTGAGTTGGATTTGGACAATGAGAAGAAAATAAACAAAAATAAAAAAATAAAAACAACAGCTGAGTCACCAAGTCAAGGGCACACTCCCAGGCGTGCTGGTGACGTCACTGGCAGGGAAGGCCGCAGGAGTCTGCAGCATGGACTGACTGTTCAGTGGGGAAGGAAAGGGGTCTTGACCTGGCTCCTGAAGTTGGGGGGCTCCCACTGCCGGGAGAGTGGCCATGACCACGGGGAGCAGTGGAGGGAGGTCAGTGCAAGTAGGGAAAGTAAGGGTCTTGCCCCCACGAACAGTGGGGGCGGGGGTGGGAAGGGCAGGAACAGAGAAGGATGGACTGCTGGACTGCGTGAGGTTTACGGCCCTGGCTCAGGGTGGGGCAGTAGGTGATAAAGAGCCCAGAGAGAGGAAAAGTGACCCTTTGTGACCTGGGCCCTGGTCTCTGTTGACAACTTGGGCCTCAGCAACAGTCTTTGCTTGAGCAGAAGAGTCATGGAAATTTCCACCCAGATTCCTTTCCCAGCACTCAGTCCCCAGCTCCACATTCTTCTAGGCCCTGCTGGGCTGAGTTCCACTTGTGGAGGCTGCAGGCTTGAAGAGGCCGAGGATGGCCTCCAGGTCACAGGGACAGCCACAGAAGACCGGTGGAGTGTGGACGCATCAGAATTTCAGGCATGTGGGGCATTGAGCTGCCATGAAATACCAGAGCCATCCCCCGTGCCTGACAGGTCCCAGACGCCCCAGGGTCCCTGCTCCTGAGAGGGCAAAGAGGAGGAGTTACACCCTCCTCGTCACAGCAGTACTCAAGTCAGATCAGATCAGCTCATCGCAGGCGTGCCTCCCCGAGAGTAACGGCAGAAGGGGCGGAACAAGCCCAGGGGCACCTAAATATTGTGGGTTCAGCACTTCTACTCTCCAGAAATGATCCAGGTCCACTGTTTTCTCAGGGGGAGTATTTTATATGTCTATCTCTAGAAGCTTCCAAGGGGAAAAGGTGACTTAGGGGAGAAAAAGGAGCTGGGAAGGCCTTGGCAGCTCTTTCCCCTTTCCCGGCCTTCCTTTCCCTACTCTGGGCTCCAGGCTCCACCCCACCTCCTGTTAGGCTCTTCCTGAACAGCAGCAGCAGCTGGGAATGCAAAATGGCATCCCTGTGATGTCCCTGCCCTTTGTCCAGGGTGAGAGGGACCCTCCCTCAGTTGGCACAGACCTGCCTGCCTCTCATGTCTGTACTGAGAGTGAGCCTGAGGCCTCCCTGCCAACCAGACTGGAAACTCTGGAATCCCCTTTGTCCCCTTTGATCTCAGAGGAGTGGGGGAATCATGTTAACAAACACATAGTCATCCGGGAAAATGTAGGCTGCCTTGGGACAGAGACTACTGATGGGGTGGTGATAAGTGGCAACTTTGAGACACTGGCCAGAGGGGTCCTGTGCAAGGAGTGCCCTGAGGTCAGGGGGGCGAGAAGTCTGCCTTCCGGAGAGCTGCAGAGGGGCATTCCCAGAAGATGGGCCAAAGACAGCAAAGACCAGGAGTCTGGAAGGGCTGGGGCACCAAGAGACAGGAGGGAGGAGGCCCGAACTGGGGCACAGGCAGCTTCAGGCCACTCTTTCTTTTTTTTTTTTTTTTTTTTTTTTGAGACGGAGTCTCGCTGTGTCGCCCAGGCTGGAGTGCAGTGGCCGGATCTCAGCTCATTGCAAGCTCCGCCTCCCGGGTTTTTACGCCATTCTCCTGCCTCAGCCTCCCGAGTAGCTGGGACTACAGGCGCCCACCACCTCGCCCGGCTAGTTTTTTTGTATTTTTTAGTAGAGACGGGGTTTCACCGTGTTAGCCAGGATGGTCTCGAACTCCTGACCTCGTGATCCGCCCGTCTCGGCCTCCCAAAGTGCTGGGATTACAGGCTTGAGCCACCGCGCCCGGCCCAGGCCACTCTTTCACAGCCTTTCCTTTCTCTTGTCCCATGGCCACCCCCCTAACCCCCAATCCAGGCCCCATGACCTCTGGCCTGGGCTGCAGCACTGGGCCTCAGTGCCCTCCCCTCTGCTGCTTCTCCCAGCTCTGCCATCTTGCTCAGAGCAGCCAGACAATGCTTCCGGAAGCCAGGGCTTCTCCCAGCTCAGAAGCCATCCTTCTTCCCAAAGAGCCATGTCCACGTCCCTCTCCAGGTGTCCATGACAGCCCAGAAAGCAGTCTTCTCTTGCTTTCCTGCCAACACCCGCACCCAGCACCCACCTGGCCAGTCATTTCCTCCTCCTCACACAAGCCTTGACAATTTGAGGTGTGGAGGTGCAGGGTCTCTGTTCACCTATTCTGTCTGGGATATTCCCCACCCCCTGTCCCTCATGAAAGTCTATTAAATCCTACACATCATTTTTTTTTTTTGAGATGGAGTCTCTCTGTCACCCAGAATGGAGGGCAGTGGCGCAATCTCGGCTCATGGCAACCTCCACCTCCTGGGTTCAAGCGATTCTCCTGCCTGCCTTAGTCTCCCGAGTAGCTGGGATTACAGGCGCCTACCACCATGCCCGGCTAATTTTTGTATTTTAGTAGAGACGGGGTTTCACCATGTTGGTCAGGCTGGTCTCGAACTCCTGACCTCAAATGACCTGCCCAACTCAGCCTCCCAAAGTGCTGGGGTTACAGGCATGAGCCACCACGCCCGGCCTGGCTTCTGGAATTTTCTAGCCAGAACAGTCTCTCCTGGGCTCTGTTCCTGTTATAACACTTCCTGTACTAATCTGTTCCCCTCATGGCTAGACCAAATGCAGCCTGACCCCTTGAATAAGCTTCCAGGAGAAAGCTTGAGGGTGGGTAGCCAGGGTGTGAGTGGCCCTACAGCTAACTCCGGGAGATATCCGGGCCCTAGAGGCCATCTGCCCGCATCTCTAAAAAGTGCTGTGGGAATGTAACTTTTCTGAGTCTTAGATTTTTCAATTGTAACATGAGGAGGCTACTTAGAATTATGGATTTTCAGGATTGCAAGAAAAATCTCAAGTTTTCAATCTTGACCAGCTTCTTTGCAATGCAGGGATACTGCAGAACCCTAGGAAGGTCACCCAGCTTCCACGGGATACCTGTGGGAATGGGAACTTGCTACCTACAGGTGCATTCCACTCAAACACTGGGTGGCTCTGACCAGCTATTACCATTCAGGAGAAGGCCCTGTCATTCTGCGGGCTTCTGTTTTAATCTGGCATTGTTGAGAAACACCCCCAGCAAAGCGCCTGAAACCTTGTGGCTGCTGGCCCCTTGTCCCAGGAGATGTGTGTCTGTGGGATGTGGGGCACACCTGCATTGAGGAAGAATGAATATACGTGTGTATCTGTGTGTGTGAGGGAGCATGCTCATGGAGAATGCTCAGTGAGCCTCATGCTGGGTGTGCCAGGCCAATACAAACATCTGCCAGGGACCTGAAGTGTAACTGAACACATCAGGGCCACAAGAATGCAGCTGCAACTCCCTGGGAGCCTCATTGTTCCTTCAGGCCACTTGGGAAGGTTCACTCAGCAGGCGTCTCCCGCGGTGACTCATCATGGGGCAAGGACAGCAAGGGCCGAGCCCGGCTCACTACCCTGCACTGGGCAGGGGGTGGGTAGGAGGTAGAGGGGTGAATCCTCCATCAGAGCTGCATGGAAACCATAGGTGGCCTCCGGGTTTTCTCCCCTGACTCTGTGGATGGCAGTCGGTTCAGAAGTTCTGAACAGACCTCCAGAGAAAAGCAGTTCCCAGTTTCCCACGCAGTACAGCTAGCTCAGTGCCATTCCACTCCATCATGATGGGCAGTCACATTTACATCAAGTCTAAATCCGTTCTGTTCCTGTGGAATGATCTGTTCCTGTGGGAGCTTTTCAGTATTCTCTGTGTGTGTGTGTGTGTGTGTGTGTGTGTGTGTGTTATAAATTCCAAAAAAGATACTATTCCAATGTATTCATTGAGTCATTACTCAGTAGACACACATGGAGCTTCTACTGTGTGCCAGGCTCTGGTGATACGGCAAAAAGACAGCTCTTTGCCTCAGTTTCCTCATTCGTCCAAGGGGAGAGCAACACCGCCTCCCCCACAGGGCTGTTGTGAGCACAGCACTCAATACACATTACAGAAAATAAAGATGCACATGGGATGGATAGACGGCTCTGCAGACGCAGCAGGGACGATGGAGGCCCCCAGGAAGGCATGGGGACTATGTTCTGCTGGGGGAGAGGAGGGCGATTAGGAAGTCTCTGTCCAAGACTAACTGGGCTGAGAAGGAGGGGCCCATGAGAGGGCAGGCAGCCTGGGAAGGAAGTCTAGAAACTAGAGGTTAGGATGAAGTCAAGGGGGGTCCTGCAGAGTTTTTAAGCAGGGGAGGAAGGGGGCCAAACATCTCCTCTGGACAGCCCCGTTGTGCCCCTCGATGTCAATCTGTCATCCTACAGCCCACAGTGCTACAGCTGGGCTGCCACAGCCAGGCCTTCCGGAAGGATCCATCAACAGGCTTCAGGGCCCAGGGCCAAGTACATTATGCAGCGAATAGACCAAGGAAGGAACTAGGAGCCTGGAACTCTCAGGCTGGGGGGTGGGGAATTGCTCTCTTAAGACACTTTCTCCTAAGAAACAACAACAACAAAAAAGACACTTTCTCCTTTATTCCCCTCCCCAAAAGAAGATTCTATCTAACAAGGAATCCTTCCTAGAAGTAGAGGTGGGTACGTTTAGAAGATGTTTTCTTGTCTCAGGAAGAGAGAATCTGTTTCCCTTGCCCTCCTGCCCTCGTCATTCAGGGCTGTGATGGAAGAGGCCCTGGCTGCCTCTTCCGCATATCATTTCGGGAAGGTCAATGACACAGCCACTTCTAGTTTCTGTAACTCATTCTTGCTGGAATTGCCCTCAGCTCTCTGCGAAGTGATGGGCCTGTCCGGTGGGTTTCAAGGGATGATTTTACATGTTCTACAGGGTAAATTATTAGCTGTTCCAAATCCCCTAGAAAACAATGCTCTGTCTTCTGTATAATAGAGCTCTGAGCTCTGTCATCATCTCTGTAGGTTTTTCCTGCTATGGGGGTGGTCACAGTAGGTGAGGGAGCCTAAGTTTGTGCAGCAGCAACGGAAGGTCACATTGTTCCAGAAATCGGCTCTGGGAAGGTGGGGAGCCAGGGGAGGGGATTGGGAACTGCAAATTCCTAAAATCTTTAGAAAACAAGAAAGTTTGGGCTGGGTATGGTGGCTCATGCCTGTAATCCCAGCACTTTTGGAGGCAGAGGCAGGCGAATCACTTGAGGTCAGGAGTTCCAGACCAGCCTGGCCAACATGGTGAAACCTCATCTCTACTAAAAATACAAAAACTAGCCAGGCATTGTGGCGGGCGCTTGCAATCCCAGCTACTCAGGAGGCTGAGGCAGGACAATCGCTTGAACCTGGAAGGCAGAGGTTGCAATAAGCTGAGATCCTGTCACTGCACTCTCCTGGGCGACAAGAGCAAAAAACTGTCTCAAGAAAAAAAAAAAACCAAGTTGTTTTCTTGGGATTGTCTTTGCCCTTCATTTCTGACATGCATTTCTAGAGAGCTCTGGAAATGTAGAATTAAATAAAAAATTATAGGATTAGATAAAAATCAAAGGAGGCCTGGGAGGAATCCAGGTGCCATGAAGACTCAGCCACCCCAGCCTCTGGGCTCCAGGGCTGTAGATGAAGGGCCTCTCAGAAGCTTGTCTCTTGACTAAGCCTGACTGGACTTGCCAATCAGGGAAGGGGTGGAGTGGATTCTGGCATTCTCTGGAGGTTTCTGGCCTGGCATGAGTCAGGAGGATTAAGGTAGAGCCTTGCTGACTGTATGCTTGGAGGCTGGATGCTAAATTTTTGCCCTTTTAGTCCTTTCCAGCATCCCATCTTCTCAGAGGTACAGCCAGGAGGCCTAAAATCTTTCCTTTTTTTATTTTTTGTTTTTTGAGACAGTCTCGCTCTGTTGCCAGGCTGGAGTGCAGTGGCACCATCTCAGCTCACTGCAACCTCTGCCTCCAGGGTTCAAGCGATTCTCTTGCCTCAGTCTCCCGAGTAGCTGGGACTACAGGTTCCCTCTACCACGGCCGGCTAATTTTTGTATTTTTAGTAGAGATCGGGTTTCGCCATGTTGGCCAGGGTGGTGTTGATCTCTTGACCTGGTGATCTGCCTACCTCAGCCTCCCAAAGTGTTGGGATTACAGGCATGAGCCACCGCGCCCACACCCGCCCAGTCCCAGCCTAAAATCTTTCATGTCCTCTCCCCACCCCTTTGTTTACTGTATTTTAAAGAATCAGCATCATGGCTTCTTGCATCGAATCCTCTCATTTTACATATCTCAGTTGCTACTGGGAAGTTATTTGGGTTGGTGCCTGAGGTCACAGGGCTGTTTGTCAGTGGAGTAACTGCCAGAAACCAGAACCAAGGGCCTCCTAATTTTAGCCTGGGCTTTTTTCAGGGGAGCATGAGATGACTGGCTTAAACAAATTTGCCCTTTTATATTTGTGTCCTTAGGCCCAAATGAAGCCTAGGTTTGAGACAAAGTGAAAGGGAACAAACATGATATTAAAGGACTAGTAGAGGGAGCAGCTGCCATCAGACATTTTGAAGTTAAAAGGAGCACGGATATAGTCCAGAGAAAAGGTGCCTTGAAAAAATTCAGTGTTACATTAAAAAGATCCTTAGTTCCAAGAGTGGTGAGAAGGCCACATAATCAAATGTATTATTAATCTTCTAACTAAAGTACATGGCAATTTTAGGCTGCCTTTTTTTATTATTTCATTTTTTAGAGGTTTTTTTTTTTTTTTTTTTTGACATTGTCTCACTCTGTCGCCCAGGCTGGAGTGCAGTGACGCACTTTCGGCTCACCACAACCTCTGCTTCCCGGGTTCAAGTGATTCTCGTGCCTTGGCCTCCTGAGTAGCTGGGATTACAGGCAGTGCCACCACACCTGGCTGATTTTTGTATTTTTAGTAGAGACGGGGTTTTACCAAGTTGGACAGGCTGGTCTGGAATGATCCAACAGCCTTGGCCCCTTTATGGGTTTTCACATTTGTGGATTCAAACAACTGTGAATCAAAAGTATTTTTAAAGGCCAGGCATGGTGGGTCACGCCTGTAATCCCAGCACTTTGGGAGGCCAAGCGAGGCAGATCACCTGAGGTAGGGAGTTCGAGACCAGCCTGACCTACATGGTGAAACCCTGTCTCTACTAAAAATACAAAAATTAGCCAGGCGTGATGGTGCATGCCTGTAATCCCAGCTACCTGGGAGGCTGAGGCAGGAGAATTGCTCGAACCCAGGAGGTGGAGGTTGCAGTGAGGTGAGATTATACCATTGCACTCCAGCCTGGGCTATAAGAGTGAAACGCCATCTCAAAAAAAAAAGAAAAGAAAAAAGAAAAATTTGGCCGGGTGCGGTGGCTCAAGCCTGTAATCCCAGCACTTTGGGAGGCCGAAACGGGCGGATCACGAGGTCAGGAGATCGAGACCATCCTGGCTAACACAGTGAAACCCCGCGTCTCTACTAAAAATACAAAAACTTAGCCGGGCGAGGTGGCGGGCGCCTGTAGTCCCAGCTACTCGGGAGGCTGAGGCAGGAGAATGGCGTAAACCCGGGAGGCGGAGCTTGCAGTGAGCTGAGATCCGGCCACTGCACTCCAGCCTGGGTGACAGAGCAAGACTCCGTCTCAAAAAAAAAAAAAAAAAAAAAAAAAAAAAAAAAAAAAAAAAAAGAAAGAAAAAGAAAAATTTTTTAAACTCGAGTCTGTATTGAACACGTACAGACTTCATTTCTTGTTATTACTCCCTCATCAATACAATATAAAAACTATTTACGTTGTATTAGGTATTATAAGCAACCTAGAGATGATTTAAAGGATATGGGAGGGTATGTGTAGGTTAAGAAATTGAGCATCTGGCCGGGCGCGGTGGCTCAAGCCTGTAATCCCAGCACTTTGGGAGGCCGAGACGGGTGGATCACGAGGTCAGGAGATCGAGACCATCCTGGCTAACACGGTGAAACTCCGTCTCTACTAAAAAAATACAAAAAACTAGCCGGGCGATGTGGAGGACGCCTGTAGTCCCAGCTACTCGGGAGGCTGAGGCAGGAGAATGGCGTGAACCCGGCAGGCGGAGCTTGCAGTGAGCTGAGATCCGGCCACTGCACTCCAGCCTGGGCGACAGAGCGAGACTCCGTCTCAAAAAAAAAAAAAAAAAAAAAAGAAATTGAGCATCTTCAGATTTTGGTATCCGAGGAGAGGTTCTAGAACCAATGTCCCATGGAAACCAAGGTATGACTGTACAACACTCTGGCGGCTGGGCGCGGTGGCTCATGCCTGTAATCCCAGCACTTTGGGAGGTCGACGCGGGTGGATCGCGAGGTCAGGAGATCGAGACCATCCTGGCTAACACGATGAAACCCTGTCTCTACAAAACTACAAAAAATTAGCCGGGCGTGGTGGCGGGCCCCTGTAGTCCCCGCTATTCGGGAGGCTGAGGCAGGAGAACTGCTTGAACCAAGGAGACAGAGGTTTCCGTGAGCCGGTGAGCCGAGATCGCGCCACTGCACTCCAGCCTCAGTAACAGAGACGCCATCCCAAAAAAAAAAAAAAAAAAAAATTCTGTAATCTGTAAAGGTAATAGAAATTAATGCAGTGACACACACTTTAGGGCTCTTAAGGTTCATCTCACTCGCTCTAGAGTGAGGGAGAGAGCACAGAGCAGGTGCTAGGTCCTAGGTACTCCCCCAGATATAGAAAAACCGCAGTTGGGGAGACTTACAGAAGAGCTGGAGAGGAAGGGAGGCAGCAGGACGTGGAAAATCTGGGATTCAAGAACAGCTTCTTCTATTAATTAGCTGTGTGTCATTTCAGGCAAATCACAAAATCTCCAGGCCCCCAAATCCCCATTTGCGAAACGAGGTGACCGGCCTCAATTTTCCTCTATCCAGCGATAAAATTCTACTAAAAAATTTCCAACCCCAGAGCAAGCATCAGGACTGTGCCTAAAGGGATCCGGCTGCATCTCAGTAATATTCCACTCTTACAGGTTAAAAAAAAAAAAAGAAAACAAGAACAGTTTCACCAGCGTCAATTGAGAAGAGCTGCTTCAACGGTCCCTGCTTTATGTGGGCAGATGGGGATAGGGAGTTGGCCCAGAAAACAGGACCCTCATTTGCTGGAGCCCCCAGGGCAGCTCCCCTACACTTTACACAACCTGCATCATTTACGGGAGCCAAAGGGGTTTTAGAAATCAACTTCACAGAGTTGCTGTATCATTGTGTAGTTGCCATCTTAACCTATACAGTGTCATTAATCTCTCCCCTCGGAGTTGACTGCCTAAAAACAAGCCATGATACAAGTTCTAAAGACCCGGGGGTGAGGGAGCAGAGCGGGTGGGTCTCACCACCCCGTCCAGCTCCAAGCTTCGTGTGCCCCAGAGCTCTCCATTTTAGGTCATTGCTTCAGTTTCTTTTCTAAAAAATTAGGCTACTGCTAGGTCAGCCTGAGACCACTTCTAGTGGCCCCGAGAATTCTAGACTAGTAAGACCTGGTGACATACAAACGACGAAGATATTTTGCAAAAACGCCATAGCCCTTGATAGCTATACAAGAATCGTGTTCTGATTTTCAATTAATGGATGACATCGAGACTATAGAAATGACAAAGGACAGGATAGAGGTGGGAAAGGAAGACCTAGACTGAAAAGGGAAGTTGGGCAGCAGCTCCCCGAAACGAAGACCAGCCCCCAAGTGCGGTGACAGCGCAGAGTAGCGACCAAGAAGTTCCCAGCCCAGCTGCCACCCCGCCCCCATGCCATTCCCTAGGACTGGCGCAGGCGTTAGGGCGGGGCACGCGTGCGCAGTCACGCGCTGCGCCAACCGCCACAGCTCCGGGAAGGCGGCCAGGACCGGCTAGAGCCGGTTAGAACCGGTGGCTCCAGCCCACGAGCCAGCGCCTCACAAAGGGAGGGCGGCTCACGGCCCTCGCGTATCCCTGCGCGGCGCTCGCGAGCCGCCCCTCCCCCGGCCTTTGCCCCTCCCCCGGCCTTTGTCCCTTCCGCAGCCCTGCAGGCAGCCGGGTCGCTCCCCGCCCCCGCTTTCTCTTCCGCGGCCGCAGCCCGAGGCTTCTGTAAAGCATTGAGGTCCTGCACTGGTCTCTCACCTGCACCCTTGGGCGCCACGCCATTTTAGCAACGCGGAAGCCGGGCGCCGGGAAGCCTCAGCCCGCCTGTAGGCAGGTCCTCTCTGCTGCCTCCCGGAGTCCCCGTTTCCCTGCGTCCTTGGGACGCAGCGACGAGCTGTACTGTTACGTTAGTCGTCCTTTTAGGTTGGCCATCCCGGGTGGTGGTATTTAGATAAAACCACTCAAACCGTGCAGTTTGGTCTTGGGGTTTGGAGGAAAGGTTTATTTTTTTTCCTACTCCGGTTCAGGAAGTCTGAAGCTCGGACCTAACCAGGCATAAGACAGAATCTGCAAAACAAAGACCCCGAGCAAAGCAGCCCCAGAGCAGTGTAAACACTCCAGGGTGTGTCCCTGACTGTCTGCCCAAGGCCCCTGTGTCTTCGGAGACAAAGCCGTTCGCTTAGTTGAGCAACTTGAAAAGGCCACTTGAACTTGCTTTCCATGGCGATTTGCCTTGTGAGCACTTTCAGGAGAGCCTGGAAGCTGAAAAACGGTAGAAAAATTTCCGTGCGGGCCGTGGGGGGCTGGCGGCACCTCGGGGCCGCAGATCAGAGTGGGCCACTGGCAGCCGGCGGATCCCGGGGCTCAGGCGGGGAGCAGCTCTGTGGTGTGGGATTGAGGCGGTTTCCAAAAGTGGGTTTTCACGTTTCTAAGACTTCCCAAGAAGATAGCCTGTGCTGCTCGGATTTCTCGAATAAAAGAGCAAGCAAAACGTGTGGCTGTCTGGAGCAAGTCGCAGGACTGCAGGCAGTTGGGGGAGAAAGTCCGCCATTTTGCCACTTCTCAACCGTCCCTCCAAGGCTGGGGCTCAGTTGTGGAATGGAAAGTAAAGCCCTGAGCAATCACACCTTTACCTTCCTTCAAAGGGTAGTAAACTATTCCTCCTGTCCCTCAAGAGAGCACAAAAAGCGCTTTAAGAGGTATTTAAAAAGTTCCGGGGATTTTGTGAAGTGTTTGATGACCCATTTAAAATGTGATTTCCACGTTTGTTTTGTCTAAAGTTTTCAGCTCAAATCTTTCCACATGCTATTAATTTAAATATTTCTGAATGTGCAGTTTGCACTAAAGTTCCATAAGCGGTTATGAAAAAATCTAGAAAAGTCTTGTAAAACTAAAACCTATTTTTAACCGAAGAACTATTTTTTGCCTCCCTCACAAAGGCGGCGGAAGGTGATCGAATTCCGGTGATGCGAGCTGTCCTCCGTCAATAAATAGGCCTCGCCCGTGCTTTGCGGCAGGCATTGAGGCAGCCAGCGCAGGGGTTTCCGCTGAAGTGGCAGGCGCAGCTTGAGGAACCCGCAGATAAGTTTTCTCTCTTTGAAAGACAGAGATTAATACAACTGCTTAAGAAATGTAGTCAGTAGCTTACTAAGATTTTGCTTAGCATTAGGTTCTTAACGTAATTTGAATAAGTTAAGATTTTAAGAGAAAATATGAAGAGTTAAAAGTGTAGCGGGAGGAAGGAAAAGGAAAAAAGGTTTCTAAAACATGACGGAGGTTGAGATGAAGCTTCTTCAAGAAGTAAAAAATGTATTTAAAAGAAAATTGAGAGAAGGGACACCAGAGCCCTGAATTAATACCAGTAGAAGGGCAGTGCTTTTAGATTAAAATGAAGGTGATTTAAACAGAGCTTAAACGTTGTTTAAAAAGTTGTAGGTGATTAAAATAATTTGAAGGCGATCATTTAAAATGAGATTAAATCGAAGGTGATTAAAAGACCTTGAACTCCATGACGCAGGGAGAGTTGCGTCATTTAAAGCCCAGTTAATCTTAACGCGTTTGCTAAACGCAGACGAAAAATAGGAAAGATTAATTGGGAGTGGTAGGATGAAACAATCTGGAGAAGATTAGAAGTTTGAAGTGGAAAACGAAGACAGAAGTACAGGAAGGCGAAGAAAAGAATAGAGAAGATAGGGAAATTAGAAGATAAAAACATACCTTTAGAAGACAAAAGATAAATTTAAGCCTGAAAAGTAGGATGCAGAAGAAAAAAATTAGACAAGCTAGGAAACAAAAGCAACTAAGGGCAAAATGTACAAACTTAGAAGAAAACCGGAAGATAGAAACAAGATAGAAAATGAAAATATTGTCAAGAGTTTCAGATAGAAAACGAAAAACAAGCTAAGACAAGTATTGGAGAAGTATAGAAGATAGAAAAATACAAAGCCAAAAATTGGATAAAATAGCACTGAAAAAATGAGGAAATTATTGGTAATTTATTTTAAAAGCCTATCAATTTAAATTCTGGTGGTGCAGAAGTTAGAAGGTAAAGCTTGAGAAGATGAGGGTCTTTACGTTATGTAGACCAGAACCAATTTAGAAGAATATTTGAAGCTAGAAGGGGGAAGTCGGTTAAAAATCACATCAAAAAGCTGCTAAAAGGACTGGAGTAATTTAAAAAAACTAAGGCAGAAGGCTTTTGGAAGAGTTAGAAGAATTTGGAAGGCCTTAAATACAATAGCTTAGTTTGAAAAATTTGAAGGACTTTCGTAACGGAAATCAAGATCAAGAGTAATTACCAACTTAATATTTTTGCATTGGACTTTGAGCTAAAATGATATTTTAAATCCTGAGGACTAGCATTAATTGGCAGCTGACCCAGGTGCTACACAGAAGTGGATTCAGTGAATCTAGGAAGACAGCAGCAGACAGGATTCCAGGAACCAGTGTTTGGTGAAGCTAGGACTGAGGAGCAAGCAGCAGTTCGTGGTGAAGATAGGAAAAGAGTCCAGGAGCCAGTGCGATTTGGTGAAGGAAGCTAGGAAGAAGGAAGGAGCGCTAACGATTTGGTGGTGAAGCTAGGAAAAAGGATTCCAGGAAGGAGCGAGTGCGATTTGGTGATGAAGCTAGCAGGCGGCTTGGCTTGGCAACCACACGGAGGAGGCGAGCGGGCGTTGTGCGTAGATAGAGGATCCTAGACCAGCATGCCAGTGTGCCAAGGCCACAGGGAAAGCGAGTGGTTGGTAAAAATCCGTGAGGTCGGCAATATGTTGTTTTTCTGGAACTTGAGTATGGTAACCTTTTATTTACTTTTCTAATGTACCGGGGGAGTTTCGTACTGAGTTGTAAAGGGATTTATATGGGGATGTAGGCCGATTTCCGGGTGTCGTAGGTTTCTCTTTTTCAGGCTTATACTCAATGACTCTTGTCTGAAGCTTTTGAGGGCAGACTGCCAAGTCCTGGAGGAATAGTAGATGGCAAGTTTGTGTTTGTTTGTTTTTTTTTTATATACCAATTTGAAAACCAAATGAATTTGATAGAGCCAAAATTGAGACAAAATCTCAGCAAATCTGTAAGCAGTTTGTATGTTTAGTTGGGGTAATGAAGTATTTCAGTTTTGTGAATAGATGACCTGTTTTTACTTCCTCATCCTGAATTAGTTTTCTAAATGTGGAGTTTGGTGTGTAACTGAGGGGGGGAATTTTAAGTATTTTTTTTGTGGGGTGGGGGCAAAATATGTTTTGAGTTCTTTTCCCCATAGGTCTGACTAGAATCCTAAAGGCAAATGACTCAAGGTGTTACAGAAAACAAGAAAATCCAATATCAGGATAATCAGAACACCACACAGGTTTACCGTTTATAGAAACTAGAGCAGTTCTCACGTTAAGGTCTGTGGAGGAGATGTCTATTGGAGAAATGGCTGGTAGTTACTCTTTTTTCCCCCCTCCCTCCTTAATAAGACTTTAAAAGTGCTTAACCCCTTAAACTTGTTACTTTTTACTTGAAGTATTTTGGGATGGTCTTAACAGGGAAGAGAGAGGGTGGGGGAGAAAATGTTTTTTTCTAAGATTTTCCGCAGATGCTATAGTACTATTGACAAACTGGGTTAGAGAAGGAGTGTACCGCTGTACTGTTGGCACGAACACCTTCAGGGACTGGAGCTGCTTTTATCCTTGGAAGAGTATTCCCAGTTGAAGCTGAAAAATACAGCACAGTGCAGCTTTGGTTCATATTCAGTCATCTCAGGAGAACTTCAGAAGAGCTTGAGTAGGCCAAATGTTGAAGTTAAGTTTTCAAATAATGTGACTTCTTAAAAGTTTTATTAAAGGGGAGGGGCAAATACTGGCAATTAGTTGGCAGTGGCCTGTTATGGTTGGGATTGGGGGGGTGGGTTTAGGTAATTGTTTAGTTTATGATTGCAGATAAACTCATGCCAGAGAACTTAAAGTCTTAGAATGGAAAAGGTAAAGAAATCTCAACTTCCAAGTTGGCAAGTAACTCCCAATCCTTTAGTTTGTTTCCCCCAATTTTTGAATTGGGAAGCTGGGGGAAGTTAAATAGGAGCCACTGGGTGTACCAGTGCATTAATTTGGGCAAGGAAAGTATCATAATTTGATACTGTATCTGTTTTCCCTCAAAGTATAGAGCCTTGGGGAAGGAAAGTATTGGAATGGGGGTTGGTCTGAAGCACTGGGCTGACATTAGCTACAATTATGGGAAATGCTAAAGTTGTTTGGATATGGTAGTGTGTGGTTCTCTTTTGGAATTTTTTTCAGGTGGTTTAATAATAACTTAAAACTACTATAGAAACTTCAGAGCAAAGGAAGTGGCTTAATGATCCTGAAGGGATTTCTTCTGATGGTAGCTTTTGTATTATCAAGTAAGATTCTATTTTCAGTTGTGTGTAAGCAAGTTTTTTTTAGCGTAGGAGAAATATTTTTCCTTTGTTCAGCTGCAAAACAAGATGTTAAGGTATGCTTCAAAAATTCTGTAAATTGTGATTTTAAATTTATCTGTTTGTAAATCGTAATTAAGAATTGTGATAGTTCAGCTTGAATGTCTCTTTAGAGGGTGGGCTTTTGTTGATGAGGGAGGGGAAACTTTTTTTTTCTGTAGACTTTTTTCAGATAACATCTTCTGAGTCATAACCAGCCTGGCAGTATGATGGCCTAGATGCAGAGAGAACAGCTCCTTGGTGAATGATAAGTAAAGGCAGAAAAGATTATATGTCATACCTCCACTGGGGAATAAGCATAACCCTCAGATTCTTACTACTGATGAGAACATTATCTGCGTATGCCAAAAAAAAAATTTAAGCAAATGAAAGCTACCAATTTAAAGTTACGGAAATCTACCATTTTAAAGCTAAGTGCTTGTCAAGCTATAACCACAAAAATAATGAATTGATGAGAAATACAATGAAGAGCCAATGTCCATCTCAAAATACTGCTTTTACAAAAGCAGAATAAAAGCGAAATGAAATGAAAATCTTACACTACATTAATCCTGGAATGAAAGAAGCCGAAATAAATGAGAGATGAGTTGGGATCAAGTGGATTGAGGAGGCTGTGCTGTGTGCCAATCTTTCGTTTGCCTCAGACAGGTATCTCTTCGTTATCAGAAGAGTTGCTTCATTTCATCTGGGAGCAGAAAACAGCAGGCAGCTGTTAACAGATAAGTTTAACTTGCATCTGCAGTATTGCATGTTAGGGATAAGTGCTTATTTTTAAGAGCTGTGGAGTTCTTAAATATCAACCATGGCACTTTTTCCTGACCCCTTCCCTAGGGGATTTCAGGATTGAGAAATGTTCCCATCGAGCCTCTTTAAAATTATATAGGACTTGTTCCTGTGGGCTTCCGTGATGGGATAGTACACTTCACTCAGAGGCATTTGCATCTTTAATTTCTTAAAAGCCTCTAACGTGATTAGTGCCTTATGCAAAATTACAGAAATTTGTTTAGCATTGAATCTCTGAAGACTATGAAAGGAATAGCATGATGTGCTGTTGGAATCAGATGTTATTCTTGCTAAAATTTACATGTTGTGTTGTGATGTAAATTGTGTAGAAAACCATTAAATCATTCAAAATAATAAACTATTATTGTTAGAGAATGTATACTTTTAGAAAGCTGTCTCCTTATTTAAATAAAATACTGTTTGTAGTTTAGTGTTGGGGCAATCTTGGGGGGGATTCTTCTCTAATCTTTCAGAAACTTTGTCTGCGAACACTCTTTAATGGACAAGATCAGGATTTGAGCGGAAGAACGAATATAACTTTCTTAAGGCAGGAAAGACAAATTTTATTCTTCATAAAGTGATGAGCATATAATAATTCCAGGCACATGGCAATAGAGGCCCTCTAAATAAGGAATAAATAACCTCTTAGACAGGTGGGAGATAATGATCAGAGTAAAAGGTAATTACACATTTTATTTCCAGAAAGTCAAGGGTCTATAAATTGACAGTGACTAGAGTTAATAAAGTACTTTTTCACATTTCCAAAGTTTGCATGTTAACTTTAAATGCTTACGATCTTAGAGTGGTAGGCAATGTTTTACACTATTGACCTTATGTAGGCATTGTGGGGGGACCTGTGGGTTTTTAAAGAATTTTCCTTTGCAGAGGCATTTCATCCTTCATGAAGCTGTTCAGGATTTTGAATTGCATATGAGTGCTTGGCTCTTCCTTCTGTTCTCCTAGTGAGTGTATGAGACCTTGCAGTGAGTTTATCAGCATACTCAAAATTTTTTTCCTGGAATTTGGAGGGATGGGAGGAGCGGGTGGGGCTTACTTGTTTTAGCTTTTTTTTTTACAGACTTCACAGAGAATGCAGTTGTCTTGACTTCAGGTCTGTCTGTTCTGTTGGCAAGTAATAATGCAGTACTGTTCTGATCCCGCTGCTATTAGAATGCATTGTGAAACGACTGGAGTATGATTAAAAGTTGTGTTCCCCAATGCTTGGAGTAGTGATTGTTGAAGGAAAAAATCCAGCTGAGTGATAAAGGCTGAGTGTTGAGGAAATTTCTGCAGTTTTAAGCAGTCGTGTTTGTGATTGAAGCTAAGTACATTTTGCCGTGCATTTTTAGGTAAAATGCTTTTTGTTCATTTCTGGTGGTGGGGGGTGGGGACTGAAGCCTTTAGTCTTTTCCAGATGCAACCTTAAAATCAGTGACAAGAAACAAATTCCAAACAAGCAACAGTCTTCAAGAAATTTAACTGGCAAGTGGAAATGTTTAACAGTTCAGTGATCTTTAGTGCATTGTTTTTGTGTGGGTTTCTCTCTCCCCTCCCTTGGTCTTAATTCTTACATGCAGGAACACTCAGAACAGCAAACATAACCTATGCGAAGGGCCAGAGAAGCCAGACCCAGTAAGAAAAAATAGTCTATTTACTTTAAATAAACCAAACATTCCATTTTAAATGTGGGGATTGGGAACCACTAGTTCTTTCAGATGGTATTCTTCAGACTATAGAAGGAGCTTCCAGTTGTGAATTCACCAGTGGACAAAATGAGGACAACAGGTGAACAAGCTTTTTCTGTATTTACATACAAAGTCAGATCAGTTTTGGGACAATAGTATTGAATAGAATTCAGCTTTATGCTGGAGTAATTGGCATGTGAGCAAGCTGTGTTGTCGTGGGGGTGGAGGGGTGAGGTGGGCGCTAAGCCTTTTTTTTAAGATTTTTCAGGTACCCCTCACTAAAGGCACCGAAGGCTTAAAGTAGGACAACCATGGAGCCTTCCTGTGGCAAGAGAGACAACAAAGCGCTATTATCCTAAGGTCAAGAAAAGTGGTGTCAGCCTCACCTGATTTTTATTAGTAATGAGGACTTGCCTCAACTCTTTCTGGAGTGAAGCATCCAAAGGAATGCTTGAAGTACCCCTGGGCTTCTCTTAACATTTAAGCAAGCTGTTTTTATAGCAGCTCTTAATAAAGCCCAAATCTCAAGTGGTGCTTGAAGGGGAGGGAAAGGGGGAAAGCGGGCAACCAGTTTTCCCTAGCTTTTCCAGAAGCCTGTTAAAAGCAAGGTCTCCCCACAAGCAACTTCTCTGCCACATCGCCACCTGTGCCTTTTGATCTAGCACAGACCCTTCACCCCTCACCTCGATGCAGCCGGTAGCTTGGATCCTTGTGGGCATGATCCATAATCGGTTTCAAGGTAACAATGGTGCCGAGGTCTTTGGTGGGTTGCACTTCATTAGAAAAGGCCATTAATTTGCCTGCAAATTGTTAACAGAAGGATATTAAAACCACAGCTAAGTAGCTCTATATAACACCTGTCCAGTGACTAAAACCAACTTAAACCTGTAAGTGGAGAAATAACATCAAGAACTGTAATGCTGGGTGGGAACATGTAACTTGTAGACTGGAGAAGATAGGTATTTGAGTGGCTGAGAGGGCTGTTGGGTGGGAATGCAAAAATTCTCTGCTAAGACTCTTTCAGGTGAACATAACAGACTTGGCCAAGCTAGCATCTTAGCGGAACCTGATCTCCAATGCTCTTCAGTAGGGTCACGAAGGTTTTTCTTTTCCTGAGAAAACAACACGTTTTGTTTTCTCAGGTTTTGCTTTTTGGCCTTTTTCTAGCTTTAAAAAAAAAAAAGCAAAAGATGCTGGTGGTTGGCACTCCTGGTTTCCAGGACGGGGTTCAAATCCCTGCGGCATCTTTGCTTTGACTACTAATCTGTCTTCAGGACTCCGTATTTCTCCTTTTCTCTGCAGGTGCTAGTTCTTGGAGTTTTGGGGAGGTGGGAGGTAACAGCACAGTATCTTTGAACTATATATATCCTTGATGTATAATTTGTCAGAAGCTTGATTGTATATTCATATTTACACGAGAACTTAATGTAACTGCCTTGTCTTTTTCAGGTAATACCATGCAGCTGGTGTTTTGAGAAGCCCTACTGTTGAAAACTTAACAATTTTATGTAATAAAAATGGAGAAGCTCTAAATTATTGTGGTTCTTTGGTGTATAAACAAATCTAAGTAGATTGGGAAAAAAGATGGGTGTTCTGTGGGCTTGTTCCTGTTAAATCTGTGGTCTACAAATACACAGCTCCCTTAATTACAGCATCATCTTCAAGTAGGGTAGGGACTTGGGGGATTGGGGTGAAGGTAGTGGGTGAGTGGCCTACTAAAAAGCCCGGTAACCCGCACAGAAAATGGGAAACTTCTTTTAAGTCTCCTTTCCACTAGTAATTGTCTGTGAACTGGGCTGGGTGGAGAGAAATGGGGCTGGGTGTGTGTGTGTGTCATTGGAAAGATCTCTTAAGTTTTGTTTTTTTGAGATAGTCACTGTCACCCAGGCTGGAGTGTAGTGGCATGATCTCAGCAAACTGCAACCTCCACTTTTGGGGTCCAAGTGATTCTCCACCCTCGCTGTAGCTGGGACTACAGGTGCACATCACCATGCTTGGCTAATTTTTGTATTTTCAGAGACGTGATTTTACCATGTTGGCCAGGCTGGTCTCAAGCTCCTGACCTCATGTGATCCTCCTGGGCCTCTGTTGAAAGTGCGGAGATTACAGGTGTGAGCCACCAAGCCCAGCAGATCCTTTTAGTTTTTAAGCCAATTAAGCTCTCTGGTTCCCCCTCAGAGCCCCAAGGTCCTGGGTCACTCAGGATCATATTTTTATCAGTTGTCACTGGTCCCCTTTTGTCCCTTTGAATTTGCTGGATTTGTAGCAGCATCTGGCTGCTGGAAGAAGGACTGGCCAGGATCTCAGGTGAAATACCTTCCCTGGCCCTCCTTACCCTTAAGATCTTCCTGAAAAGTCAGACCTTGGTACCTGGAGTGTGAGATGCATTCCAGTAAACCCAGACCTACCAGAGAGAGGGACCCACATCTCAAGAATCTTCCAGCCTGGTGAACCTGTGACTGGCCACACCCTTAGCCTAATGGAGGGGGCCTCAGAAGCAGAACTACCTTTTTTTTTTTAATGGTATTACGTTTTGCAGATGGGGAGGTAGACTCTGGGTCCTTTTGCCAACACAGCAGAGCTGGGGTTTGAATCCTAGTCAGTCAACACTTCAACCCCTATGTTGCTGTTTCTTCAATGTGTACAATGTTCTGATAGATAAAGCAATGGTAGGTCAGCAGCAGACCAACCCCCAACCTACCCATCCTGTGTAGGCCTTGGCCACATGAGCATTCTCTTCCCTTGAAGTGATCTAATGGGGGACGGGGTATCTGTCTCTCTGGCTATGAAAGAAGCTGAGCTAGGTGCTCTCCTAAGTTGGTTAAGTGTCTTCTGAATTGATGCCCAGTCAGTATTGAATGGAGAAAGGTCTCTTTTTCCAAAGCAGAAGGTTCTGTGGAGGCACAAATACTTCACTGGAGAGCAAAGGAGTAAGAGTAGGAGCTGGGGGCCAGGCGCAGTGGCTCACGCCTGTAATCCCAGGACTTTGGGAGGCCGAGGTGAGCAGATCACCTGAGGTCAGGAGTTCGAGACCAGGCTGACCAACATGGAGAAACCCCGCCTCTACTAAAAATACAAAATTAGCTAGGCGCGGTGGCACGCGCCTGTAGTCCCAGCTGCTCGAGAGGCTGAGGCAGGAGAATCGTTTGGACCCGGGAGGCGGAGATGGCAGTGAGCCGAGATTGCACCACTGCACTCCAGCCTGGGTAACTCCAGCCTGGGCAACAAGAACGAAACTCTTGTCTCAAAAAAAAAAAAAAAAAAAAAGCCGAGCGCAGTGGCCCAAGCCTGTAATCCCAGCACTTTGGGAGGCCGAGGCGGGCGGATCACGAGGTCAGGAGACTAAAACCATCCTGGCTAACACGGTGAAACCTTGTTTCTACTAAAAAAAAAAAAAAAAAAAAAATTAGCCGGGCGTGATGGCGGGCGCCTGTAGTCCCAGCTACTCGGGAGGCTGAGGCAGGAGAATGGCGTGAACCCGGGAGGCGGAGCTTGCAGTGAGCTGAGATCGGGCCACTGCACTTCAGCCTGGGCGACAGAGCAAGACTCCCTCTCAAAAAAAAAGAAAAGAGTAGGAGCTGGGCATTAGCCAGGGGCTACGTGGTTCCTGGTGTTGAGGAAGTTCTCCAGGATTGAAAATGTAAAGATCAGACACTGATCACAGCAACAGGAGGAGGCAGAAAAGTAGGCCGGAAGTCATTTCCACCCTCTGAGCACAAAATGGAGAGCATAAATTCCCCAAAAGGTCCTGTCCAAGTCAAGGGGACTGCTCTTTTTGTTTTTTGAAACAGAGTCCCCTCTGTCGCCAGGCTGGAGTGCAGTGGTGTGATTTCCGCTCACGGCAACCTCCGTCTCCTGAGTTCAAGCGATTCTTCTGCCTCAGCCTTCCGAGTAGCTGGGACTACAGGCATGCCACCACGCCCAGCTAATTTTTGTATATTTAGTAGACGCGGGGTTTCACCATGTTGGCCAGGATGGTCTCGATCTCTTGACTTCGTGATCCCCCCAACTCCGCCTCCCAAAGTGCTGGGATTACAGGCATGAGCCACAGCACCTGGCCAGCTGCACTTAATAATATGAACAAGCTCCAGGCATTCCCCATATGTACTCCTCCTGCTGTACATAGGGACTTCAGTTTTGGATTTCTTTTTTTCTTTTTTTTTCTTTTTCTTTTTCTTTTTTTTTTTTTTTTTTTTTTTTGAGACGGAGTCTTGCTGTGTCACCAGCCTGGATTGCAGTGGCACGATCTCGGCTCACTGCAACCTCCACCTCGGGTTCAAGCGATTCTCCTGCCTCAGACTCCTGAGTAGTTGGGACTACAGGCACGCACCACCATGCCCAGCTAAGTTTTGTTTGTTTTGTATATTTTTAGTAGAGATGGGTTACACTATGTTAGCCAGGATGGTCTCGATCTGTTGACCTTGTGATCTGCCTTCCTCAGTCTCCCAAAGTGCTGGGATTACAGGTGTGCGCAACCACGCCCAGCCAGTTTTGAATTTTATTTTTATTATTTTTATTTTTTAGAGAGAGTCTTGTTCTGTCGCCCATGCTGGAGTGCAGTGGGGGTGATCTCGGCTCACTGCAACCTCCACCTCCTGGTTCATGTGGATTCTCCTGCTTCAGCCTTCTGAGTAGCTGGGACTACAGGCACACGCCACAACACCCAGCTAATTTTTGTATTTTTAGTAGAGACAGAGTTTCACCATGTTGGCCAGGCCAGTCTGGAACTCCCAACCTCAAGTGATCTGCCCGCCTTGCCCTCCCAAAGTGCTAAGATTACAGATGTGAGCCACCGAGCCTGGCCCACAGTTTTGGACTTCATCATCCTGATAATCCTGAGTTCAAGGGGCAGCTCCACCATTCCCCAAGCCCTCCAAAACCTTCCCTCTCAAGCCCCTCAGACCCAGGATCAAGGGCTGGTTGGTATGGACCTGTGTGAGAGTTTTTTTTTGTTGTTTTGTTTTTGTTTTTGTTTTTGAGACAGGGTCTCACTTTGTAGCTCAGGTTGGAATGCAGTGGCACAATCTCAGCTCAGCTCACTGCAACCTCTGCCTCTCAGGCTCAAGGGATCCTCCCATCTTAGCCCCTGGATTATAGGAACACCTGGCTAATTTTTTATTTTTTATTTTTTGAGAAGCAGTCTTGCTCTGTTGCCCAGGCTGGAGTGCAATGGTGCGATCTCGGCTCACTGCCACCTCCACCTCCTGGGTTCAAGTGATTCTTCTGCCTCAGCCTCTGGAGTAGCTGAGGCTACAGGTGTGCACCACCACACCTGGCTAATTTTTTTGTATTTTTAGTAGAGATGGGGTTTCACCATATTGGCCAGGTTGGTCTCAAACTCCTGACCTCGTGATCCGCCGTTTTTTCTTTTTTTTCTTTTTTTTTCGAGATGAGTTTCGCTCATGTTCCCCGGGCTGGAGTGCAATGGTGCGATCTCCGCTCACTGCAACCTCTGCCTCCCGAGTTCAAGCAATTCTCCTGCCTCAGCCTCCTGAGCAGCTGGGATTACAGGCATGCACCACCATACCTGGCTAATTTTGTATTTTTAGTAGAGACAGGGTTTCTCCATATTGGTGAGGCTGGTCTGGAACTCCCGACCTCAGGTGATCTGCCCACCTCAACCTCCCAAAGTGCTGGGATTATAGGCATGGGCCACCACGCACAGCCTAATTTTTGTATTTGTATTTTATTTTATTTTTATTTATTTATTTTTGAGACGGAGTCTCGCTCTGTTGCCCAGGCTAGAGTGCAATGGCGGGATCTCAGCTCACTGCAACCTCTACCTCCCGGGTTCAAGCGATTCTCCTGCCTCAGCCTCTTGAGTAGCTGGAATTACAGGCACCCACGACAGTGCCCAGCTAATTTTTGTATTTTTAGTAGAGATGGGGGTTTCTGCCATGTTGGCCAGGCTGGTTTCAAACTCCTGACCACAGGTGATCCGCCTGCCTCGGCTTTCCAAAGTGCTGGGATTACAAACTTGAGCCACTGCACCTGGCCCAGGCAGAGTACTTCTGACTTCAGGAAATGGATGAAATTACCAGAGCACTTAGGGGAAGGAGACAGTGTGGGGAAGAGATCTGGGAGGGTTCTCGTGGGTTGTTGATTTGGAAGACCAGAATCCTGGCTCTGACAGAGCAGTGTTCTTTACGCCTTTGTTTTCCTATCTTTAACTGGGGATAGTGCTGTCTGCTTACTGTGACAAGCAAGAGTAGCCACAGTAAACCCACCTGGAAGCAAATAGAAATGACTTGGGTCTTGCTGTCATCTAGTGAACAAATCAGGCATTGCATGAGTTATCTTTGGAATACATTGTAATACGCTTGTTCAACAAGCTTTTTTGTTTGTTTGTTTGTTTGTTTGAGACAGAGTCTCACTCAGTCACCCAGGCTGGAGTGCAGTGGCGCCATCTTCACTCACTGCAACCTCCGCCTCCTGGGTTCAAGCAATTCTCCTGCCTCAGCCTCCCGAGTAGCTGGGATTACAAGCACCCACCACCACTCTCGGCTAATTTTTGTATTTTTAGCAGAGATGGGGTTTCGCCATGTTGGCCAGGCTGATCTCGAACTCCTGACCTCAGGTGATCCACCCGCCTCAGCCTACCAAAGTGCTGGGATTACAGGCGTGAGCCACCGCACCCATCTCAACAAGCATTTTTATTGCTGAGTAAATAATTTTATTGCTGAGTATATCCACTCCCTTGTGTGGATATACCATGAAATTATTTTAAAAAATATTGGCTGAGGGTCGAGCACAGTGGCTCACACCTGTAATCCCAGCACTTTGGGAGGCCGAGGCAGGCTGATCACGAGGTCAGGAGATCGAGACCATCCTGGCTAACGTGGCGAAACCCCATCTCTACTAGAAATATAAAAAATTAGCCGGGCGTGATGGCAGATGCCTGTAGTCCCAGCTACTGGGAAGGCTGAGGCAGGAGAATGATGTGAACCTGGGAGGTGGAGTTTGCAGTTAATTGAGATAGTGCCATTGCACTCCAGCCTTGGCGACAGAGCGCAACTCCGTCCCCAACTCCAAACAAAATTATATGTATATAGGCTGGGATACACCTGTAATCCCAGCACTTTGGGAGGCCGAGGTGGGCAGAACACTTGAAGTCAGGGGTTTGAGACCAGCCTGGCCAACATGGTAAAACCTTGTCTCTACTAAAAATACAAAAAAAATTAGCTGGGTGCGGTGGCACATTTCTGTAATCCCAGCTATTCAGGAGGCTGAGACATGAGAATCACTTGAACCTAGGAGGTAGAGATCACGTCCCTGCACTCCAGCCTGGGTACCAGAGTGAGACTCTTTCTCAAAAAAATTAAAATAAAAATTAAGAGTGGCTGGGCATGGTGGCTCACGCCTGTAATCCAAGCACGTTGCAAGGCTGCAGAGAGTGGATCTTTTGAGGCCAAGAATTTGAGACCAACATGGCCAACACAGCAAGACCAAAAACACACAAAAATTAGCCGGGCGTGGTGGCTGGCGCCTGTAATCCCAGCTATTAGGGAGGCTGAGGCATTGCTCGAACCTAGGAGGCGGAGGCCGCATTAGGCCGAGATGGTACCACTGCACTCCAGCCTGGACAACAGAGCGAGACTCTGTCTCAAAAAACAACAACAAAAAATAGATTGTGTCTTGCTTTGTTGTCCAGGCTGGTCTCGAACTCCTGGACTCAAGGGATCCTCCCACCTCAGCCTCCCAAAGTAGAATTACAGGTGTGACCCACTGCACACAGCACTGGTGTGTTTTGTTTTGTTGTGTTTTTGGACAGGGTCTCACTTTGTCACCGTTGCTGGGGCTGGAGTGCAGTAGCAGGACCTCAGCCTACTGCAGCCTCTGTCTCCTGGTCTCAAGCGATCCTCTCACCTGGGCTTCCCAAGTGGCTGGAACCGTAGATGCATGCCACCATGCCTAGATAATTGTTTTTTTAGATGGAGTTTCACTCTTGTTGCCCAGGCTGGAGTGCAATGGCGCGATCTTGGCTCACTGCAACCTCCGCCTCCTGGGTTCAAGCAATTCTCTTGCCTCAGCCTCCTGATTAGCTAGGATTACAGGCGTGCACCACCATGCTAGGCTAATTTTGTATTTTTAGTAGAGATGGGGTTTCTCCATTTTGGTCAGGCTGGTCTCAAACTCCCGACCTCAGGTGGTCTGCCCACCTCGGTCTACCAAAGTGCTGGGACTACAGGTGTGATCCGCCGCACTCGGCCTTAATTTTTTTATTTTTAGTAGAGATGGGGTCTCTCCATGTTGCCCACGATGGTCTGGAACTCCTGAGCTCAAGTCATCCTCCCACCTCAGCCTTCCAAAGTGCTGATATTACAGATGCGAGTCACCCCGCCTGGCTGCAGTTGCCTATCTTCTTTGGTGAAGTGTCTGTTCATTTGCGTTGTGTTTTTTTCTTTTCTTTTTNTTCCTAGCTATTCTGCTGTTGAGTCACCTTCTGCTGGCTTGTGACATTTCTTCTGCTTCTGGTTTTCCTTACCCCAGGGATTGTTCCAGGGCCCCAGTTATTTTAAATGAATCTGTTCCCTAGCTGAGTGAGAAAGGGGGCTCCCTGTCATAGTTGAAGGTACCAGGGGCGGGGGTCATCAGCAGCTGTGGGTTTTTGTCAGGTTTGTCAGTGGGTGCCATTTGGAATTTTGCTTTTAAAAAGTTCTGAGAGTTTTGGGGTAATCACTCTAAATGTTTTGAAACTTAATTAATAGTGAAGAGACTAATGTTGTCTAGCCAGCTAAAGCCATAATGGATGCTTATGCTCTAATATTAGAGGCACTGTTTTTTTTATTTTTTTTATTTTTTATTTTTTATTTTTTTTTTTTTTTTTTGAGATGGAGTCTGGCTCTGTCGCCCAGGCTGGAGTGCAGTGGCCCGATCTCAGCTCACTGCAAGCTCCGCCTCCCGGGTTTATGCCATTCTCCTGCCTCAGCCTCCCGAGTAGCTGGGACTACAGGCACCCGCCACCTCGCCCGGCTAGTTTTTTTTTTTTGTATTTGTTAGTAGAGACGGGGTTTCACCGTGTTCGCCAGAATGGTCTCAATCTCCTGACCTCGTGATCCGCCCGTCTCGGCCTCCCAAAGTGCTGGGATTACAGGCTTGAGCCACCGCGCCCGGCCAAGACGGAGTCTTAAACCGCATCACCACACGCCTTTCACCCAGTTACGCCATGTTTTGGATGCGACTCCTTTTTGCATATAATAGTTCCCTACTCCTCTATCCTTTCTTTCTTTTTTTTTTTTTTTTCCCAGACAGAGTCTTGCTTTCTTGCCCAGGCTTACAGGCACACACCACCATGTGCTGCTAAGTTTTTCTATTTCTTTGTAGAAACAGGGTCTTGCTATGTTGCTCAGGCTGGTCTCAGGCTCCTGGGCTCAAGCTATCCACCCACCTCAGTCTCCCAAATTGAAAGTGCTGGGATTGGCCAGGCGCAGTGGCTCACGCCTGTAATCCCAGCACTTTGGGAGGCCGAGGCAGGTAGATCACAAGGTCAGGAGATCGAGACCATCCTGGCTAACACGGTGAAACCCCGTCTCTACTAAAAATACAAAAAAATTAGCTGGGCATGGTGGCGGGCACCTGCAGTCCCAGCTACTCAGGAGGCTGAGGCAGGAGAATGGTGTGAACTTGGGAGGCGGAGCTTGCAGTGAGCCGAGATCATGCCACTGCACTCCAGCCTGAGCGACAGAGTGAGACTCCGTCTCAGAAAAAAAAAAAAGAAAGTGCTGAGATTACAGATGCAAGCCACGGTACCCGGCCCTCTTTTTTGTTGTTGTTGATCAGGGTCTTGCTGTCTTGCTCTGTTGTCCAGGCTGGAGTGCAGTGCCGTGATCACAGCTCACTGCATCCTTGACCTCCCAGGCTCAAGTAATCCTCCCACCTCAGCCTCCTGAGTAACTGCCACCACGCCTTGCTAATGTTTGTATTTTTTGTAGAGATGAGGTCTCCCTGTGTTGGCCAGGCTAGTCTCAAACTCCTGGGCTCAAGTGCTCCTCCTGCCTCAGCCTCCCAAAGTTCTGGGATTATAGGCGTGAGCCATCACAGCCAGCTAACTTCTTTTTCTCACTGAGAAACACACTAAGTAAATTCACTATTAGATATGAATTTTTATTTTTATTTCTGAGATGGAGTCTCACTCTGTTACCCAGGCTGGAGTACAGTGGTGCAATCTTGGCTCACTGCAACCTCCGTCTCCCGGGTTCAAGTGATTCTCCTGTCTCAACCTCCTGAGTAGCTGGGACTACAGGTGCATGCCACCATGCTCAGCTAATTTTTGTATTTTTACTAGAGACAGTGTTTTGTCATGTTGATCAGGCTGGTCTTGAACTCTTGACCTCAAGTGATCTGCCTGCCTCAGCCTCCCAGGGATTACAGGTGTGAGCCACTGCGCCCAGGCAGATGTGATACTTCGACATTACAGTTTCAGGCAAAAACACTCATCATTTAACACAACACAATAGCTTGGGACAATCTGAAACAAATGTGGGCAATGTCTGCTTAAACCAAAAGCTTTGTTCTGTACGGCAGTTCTGGCGAGAGAGGAAATAGGAATAGGTGGGCGGGGCCCTGGAAGCCAAGGGAGGAAACTGACTTTATTCATAGTGTGAAAGGGTAACAGCAATTAAATCTGCAATCACAGCAATGAGTGTAAAAATGAATCTCCTAGTTATTTTAAGGATTCCTTTTAGGGCTTCATTGACTATATGAATAGAAGGGAGAAGATTCCCAGGGGCAGTGTAAAGAAACTGGTATCCATACCTCTTCTCTGGCTCTGACCAGGAGAACACTTGTTTTTGGATCAAATGTAGCATCAATATACATAAACAATTTGCAATTATTGCATTCAATAGTTTGACTATCAGGGATGATAATTATGTTTCCAACCGATAATATATATGGTGGTTTAACAGCTCCTCATGGGTACCATCCTATCAGACATTAAAGTGATCTTATACATGTTTGTTTTGGTATTTGCAAGAATTTTTTTTTTTTTTTTTTTTTTTTTTTGAGACAGAGTCTCACTCTGTAGCCCAGGCTGGAGTGCAGTGGCCGGATCTCAGCTCACTGCAAGCTCCGCCTTCCGGGTTCACGCCATTCTCCTGCCTCAGCCTCCCGAGTAGCTGGGACTACAGGCGCCCGCCACCTCGCCCGGCTATTTTTTGTATTTCTTAGTAGAGACGGGGTTTCACCGTGTTAGCCAGGATGGTCTCGATCTCCTGACCTCGTGATCCGCCCATCTCGGCCTCCCAAAGTGCTGGGATTACAGGCTTGAGCCACCGCGCCCGGCCTTTGCAAGAATTTTTTGATAAGCTCCATTCCATAATCTAATTCTGGACATGGCTGCAGCCAACCTCCACAATTCAGGATGTTCTGGGGTAACTACAGGATGAATCATTTTTGGTCTAGGAGGAACAATGCCCTTGTCCAACCATTTGAATGGGTAAGGAGACACCCATTCCTTCTTTTTTTTTTTTTTTTTTTTTTTTTGAGACGGAGTCTCGCTCTGTCGCCCGGGCTGGAGTGCAGTGGCCGGATCTCAGCTCACTGCAAGCTCCGCCTCCCGGGTTTACGCCATTCTCCTGCCTCAGCCTCCCAAGTAACTGGGACTACAGGCGCCCGCCATCTCGCCCGGCTAGTTTTTTGTATTTTTTAGTAGAGACGGGGTTTCACCGTGTTCGCCAGGATGGTCTCGATCTTCTGACCTCGTGATCCACCCGTCTCGGCCTCCCAAAGTGCCGGGATTACAGGCTTGAGCCACCGCGCCCGGCCCATTCCTTCTTTTTATAGGAGTGCCAACCTTCTTCATAATCAATAAACTCTGAACATTGGGTATTTTGGCCAGAGCAATCTTGTCAATACTCTTTTGGGGCCCAGTCAATGGCAATACCTGTGGTGGGACTCTGTAGCACTGCTGCTTTTGGAGCATTGCAATCACTCCATAGAATATTTTGAATTATTAAAGCTCCCTTTATAGTGTCTTTTAAACAGTGTGGCAATTCTTGTGTTTCATTGTGTTTTATTGAGACAAGAATTCTCTGTTCCTCAATGAATTTATTTTAACGGTCAGGACCTGAAAAGAATTACTGCTGAAAACTTATGCACCTGATAAGAATCATTACTAGAGGCCTGCAGTCCACATTCAATTTTGATTAGAGCATGCCAAACAGCCAGGTGCAATTCCTATGCACAATGGTGGAAATCTATATCCAATGGACACGTTAAAAGGCATTCCTTCTTCATCTGGTTGAGCTGGAAATCTGTCATCATTAGGGATCAGCATGAATGCACTGTCATTAGTATAAACCTCCACTGAGGAATCCACCCATGAAACATATCGAATAAGAGGGGGAAACGGGACATATGCCCAGTAGGTATAATTTTGAGTTGCTACAGCCCCAGGTATACTTACCACTGCAGTAACTACCATAAAGGCAGCCAAGATAATATTATCTGTAGTTTTTGGAATCACTTTGTCCTGTAGGTGTCTCTCAACCTCTTTGGAAATTACTTTTATCTGACCCCACGTCAGTAGGGTGGAATTTTTTGTATCGGGAGTTGTGGGGCGACCCTGTGATGCGAAGTTAAGATTACAAATTTTATTAGTCAGGCGACGAGCCTTGCACTTCGATTTCTGGCGGTTGTTCGCCTTTTGTTTCTGACGGTTCTTCAAGGCTGGAGTCATGGTACAATTTCAACTGACTGGAGGGAAGCCAAACAGCTTGGCCGGGCGCGGTGGCTCAAGCCTGTAATCCCAGCACTTTGGGAGGCCGAGACGGGCGGATCACGAGGTCAGGAGATCGAGACCATCCTGGCTGACACGGTGAAACCCCGTCTCTACTAAAAATACAAAAACTTAGCCGGGCGTGGCGGCGGGCGCCTGTAGTCCCAGCTACTCGGGAGGCTGAGGCAGGAGAATGGCGTGAACCCGGGAGGCGGAGCTTGCAGTGAGCTGAGATCCGGCCACTGCACTCCAGCCTGGGTGACAGAGCGAGACTCCGTCTCAAAAC